>NC_050531.1:15360672-15380345 GCF_002922805.2 Oryzias melastigma
TTTAATACCTGATTGGGTCATTTTCTCAAAGTCTAATTCCTGAGTGGTCAGTGTCCGTCCCCCTGCTCCTGGCACCAAGATCATTTGTAGATTTGTTTTTCAGTGGAAAAGTACTTAGTAGGTCCTTGAAGCACCCCCGAACTGGTTTCAACTCGTCTGGAGCTCCATGTTGGTTAATATATAAAAATGCCTTCATTAGTTTGTTAATTACAAAGAGTAAAAGTGTAACATAGCATAAAAGTGTTGGGGAGGTGGGAATAACACCAGTTCGTTTAGGTTTGGCAGAGGACAAGATGCGGTGCCGGTCAGAGCACAGGAAGAAGAAGAAAGGCGACGTGTTCTTCAGCCACAACCATTTATTAGGAACTCAGGGTGTTCACAGTTTCTGAAATAATAATAAATGATGTGACTTAATATAATATGTAAAATAAATCAGATAAGAATACAAATAACTAAACATTTACAGCAGTGAAGGCATTTAAAAACAACTATTCTCCTCAGATTTGGGAATAAACCAAAGTATATGAACTTCTAGTGCCCCCTGCTGGTTCAAATAAATTCCTACACTCACTCTCACGTGGCATGCAGCTCTGCTTTCCCCTCCCCCACTAAACAATCAACTTCTAGACTTTCTCCTGGTAATTAACGGCACTCACAGTCAACTCAAACCAACTCAGGATATAAACTTATTCATATAAATGCACAAAATGAAAACTGTAAGTTTACTATAAATAAGTGAAAACAGGAATTGGCACAAAAGAGGTGTAAACATAACAGAAAGTACTAACTTTGGTCATTTACTGAATCTTTGGAGTTCCCATAAAAAACCCAGAAGATAAAAAAGGGTCAAACTTTAAGGAGAAAGAAAACCTGCTTCCTTTGCAGCTAGCTGCTTCTGCCACATGGAGTGCTAAAAAACCCTCCCTCAGGAAAAGGAAAACGTCCAAACACCCTTTCAAATTAAGAGCTCCTTCACATTAAGAGCCTTTTCAACAAAAAGTATGTTAAAAAGCTTTCATTAACTCTTTAAAAACCCGACAGTTGCAAACAACGTTGGAAGTTGGAGATATTTTGCGTACGCTTAAAGTGGCTAACATTTCTAATGCGTGTAACGTGTTACAAACAGTCTGACCAAAGGCTTTAATCTTTGGGGGAAAAACTGATTTTTTTGCTGTTTTTGCTGCTGGACAGTTTGTTTCTAGTAAACTGCTTAATCATCTCAGACTATAAGTGTGCTACCACAACAGGTACACGTATGACCTGGTCCAGTGAAAGAGCGGCAGCGACATGCAGCAGGCGGTTCGGCGGGAAGACTCTTTAATCGTTTCACCCGCCCCCCCCCATCCCCCGTTCATTTATGCTGCAGAAAATGATTTCTGACTGAAGCGGCGTTAAAATCAATAGGCGTTTGATTGCCTCAGCCCGAGGCGTTTTATAATCTTTAAAACGCTCCTCTCGTTGTCTATTTTCAAAGGTGCGCTAACGCGTGGCCCGTCCTCGTGTGGGCAGGAATGCGATTGGCGCCCCCGAGACTCCATTCTCCTCGCCTCTTTGTCTCTGGAGCGCCGTTTCAGGCGGGGGCGCTGGTCCCGAAGGAGGAGAAGGCAGAGATACAGTAGTTGTGTTTGCCGCCAGTGACTTCTTTGCTCCTCGCCACACTTTTTACGCTTGAAATTAAACTGCAAGCGACTCGTTTCCTTGGCGCCACTTTTGAGGATTTTCTCGCCACTTGACTTAGAGCAAAGTTGATTTGAGATTAAGAAACGTCAGGATGGAAAACAAGATCAGAGTGATGATCAGGATTTGAACTTTAAACCCAAACATGGTCTTTAGAAGAAAAATAATCATTTTTACCCAATTTTTACACCAGCAGTGACACTTTAAATTATTCTGTTTTATTTGTTACAAAAGTGTTAAATTTGGTTTCCACGGAAACAGATAAAAAGCAGATAGAAACCCCATTTTTATTTTTTATATCAGCATTTTACTTTTTTTTTTCTTAACTTGTTTGCAATTTAATCAGTAAATGTTCAATTTATTGAATTTTTTCATATTGTTACATTTTTTAAATAATTGTATTAAATTTGAAGCTTGCCTTCTTCTTTTTCTTTTTAAGAAGTTGTATTTTTCTTAAAATTTGCGAATTTCAGCAAAAACAATCAGACATCTGACTCATCATTACATGATGTTTTCAATCATCGCAGGTTTACCCAAAATGCTCGCCGTCACCAACTACAGCGGCATCCCAAGCCCCGCCTCTGGCCCCGCCCTCTACATCCAAACGGGGGACATCATTGAGTTGATCTGTGCTGACCTGCAGAGCCGATGGTGGGAGGTGAGTGTTACTAATTAGCTTCATATTTGAAAGAATGTTTGTGAAGATATTTTTAGTTTAAACTTCTTAATTTTTGGTTTTATGCTGGTTTTATGCCGTCACTTCAATTCATCCAGGTAGAACTCGTGGTTTGAAGTTTAAAAAGAATTTTGTAATCAAGTTGGATTTACAGAAGAAAAGAAACAAATATTTTAAGAAAGTTTTTCTACTACTTCTACACTTTTATACTACTACAAATTAAAAGCACCGCTTAAAAACTTTAGTAACTAGTGAGAGTTTCAGAAAACATCCTGGCTTGTGGTAATTTTTAAGACTTAAAAGTAACTCTTAATGTCTTTATTAAACAAATTCTTAATCAAATTGTCATTTTTTATATATTTCATTTTAAATTCCACTCTGATTATGTTTTTGATCTTTTTTAAAAATTGTTCCGAGTTGTCTTTCAGCCTTTTAAGCTAAAATTAAAAAAAAAAAACTTTATTAGAAATTTCTCTCTGAGTTGTGGGCGGGACCATTAGTGCTGAGCAACCCCGCCCCCTTTTCCATCTACGTTTCTAAGAACTCTCCGTTTGCAGGCTCTCCTGCTAGCTTACAGCCCCTCACACCCCCAACCTAACGTTATTGGTGCAACGATATCAATATTGGAGCTATCCAGCCGTGCAGTTTTGAGGCAGATGCTAGCTTGGACGAGGAAAATGTACGTGGATCTATTCGTCCACATGTAGATCGGAAGCTTGTGACCCACAGCATATTTTCAACACCACAAATATAATCGTTAGAAAGGCATTTTCAAGCTTAATTTTCTTAATATATGATTTACATCATAAGAAAAACACAGTGAGTACATGTTAAAAACACCAAAACCATATTTTCATCCAAGAAGGATTTAAATTCAAAAATAATTCCCCTATTTTGACTGTTTTTGCTGTGTGTAAAGCCACTCATATACCCTTCAAATGATCCGATTCGAACAAATCTCCCTACACTTTAATCAAAAACGGTTAAAATGCCGAAAGAATTCAATTAAGCGAGTGTGAAAGTGTTTCTGGAGGAAGCATCACACCCATAGTTAGCAAACATTCAATACCCATCACTTTTGCAGCGGCGGCTCCATAATCGTTTCTGTTCCAGGAATGTGTGACAGATGGAATCGATCGCTGTAATTTCATTTCTTTCAGTGGCGGCCGTCTGTTTACCTTTTCTGTGTAAGCAGATTTGATCATGATTAGTCTTTGAGAGGAGAACACGAGGAGGAGAGGATGACCGCAAAGAAGATCAAAGTTCCTTCAGAAAAACATCTTTGAAATTGTTGAACTTAAATAAGGTTTTAAAATCATTCCGTTGTCTTCAACTCTGACAGAAAAAAAAGGATGAATTTCTGTCAGAAAGTCATGAAATCATGACTCATTTCTCAGCAGCTATTTGCTCTAATTAGCAGCTAGCAGGTTTAGTTAGCAGCTAGCTAATTAGCTCAAGTGTGGAAGTGTGTGCTTAAAAACATACTAATTGAACAAAATTGCTTCGAAATTACATCAAATTTCTAAACAAAGCAGATAACTGTTAGCTAAACTGGTCATTTGTTCTAATTATAGTATAAAACAAACATTCAAAACGACAACTACATTTTTTTATGCTAGCATGGAGTTATATTCGCTAATTTGTTAAATCACTCTTTTATCCTACATATATTTGTTAAATTTGACACAACAATACATTTTCTTAGCACAGATTGGCTATTCCAAACTACCTCACTACTCGATAAGATCTGATTTATGAAGCCTTTTTATGAATTTTGATGATAGAAGCTTGGATGATTTAGAAAGATAAAAAATGTACACTTTTTTTTTTAAGACAATGCATTGTGGTCTATAGTTGCCAAATTAGTGAGAATTGCTGCACCCTGGTTTATTTGCAATAACTTCCGGGAAATTTTCAGAGCTGTGGATTTTGAATTGTAGATTTGTATAAAATGGCAAACAAAGTGGTCATACCTACAAGGCCACACTGTTATTCAAACTAGTCGCATTTTACCTCAATGTGATATATCGCGATTATTCATTTGGCGACACTTGTAAGACGATATTTAATTCATTATTTGTGAGTGTTCTTCAGCGTCTTACTTTTGTTTTCCGCCTAAACCCGACTGACAGCTCAGCACCACAGCAAAACAACAAGATTGAGAACCAGCTTGTGTTAAATGTTCAGCCTTTTTGTTGTTATGAGACATGAGACATGTTTTTTCCTAAATCATACTCTTTAAAAAAGTTAAAAATTGTTCAGTCTTGGGATATATATTGCGATATGTATCGTATCGCAGGACATGTATCGCGATACCCACCATATCGCCAGATTCTTGTCAGTACACACTCCAAAAATCGATTCAAATTTTCCTTTTTTTAAATTGAAGTGTTATGCTAACAAAGACAACCTTTCAGCATATATAAGCATGCGAACAGGAAATTTGCTTTAACCTATTTTATAGATTCTATTTTCCGTAAAAAGGAAAAAAAAAAGTGAAAACAACAAATTGTTTGATTTGATTAAAACCAACTTTTACTTTGAAAAAAATCTGGAAATTAATCTGGAATCCATAATAAAGAAAAGGTCCATTAGGCCTGGTTAATTCCTTGCTGCTGTAATTGGTAATTATTATGTATTCATTAGTTTTATGGAGAACTCTTCATAGTTTAAAGTCAAGAGACTCTGGGAAATCCCCGATTTGTTTGGTATTTTTGTACATTAGATACATTTCAACAAGGTTAAGTCCTTTCTTACTTCTTGTTTATAAAAAATAATTTAAAAAGAATAGTTTTCCTGCACTTTAAGGTTTGGATTAGTTGTGTTTCTCATCTCCCAGCTTCAGGTAAATACTTCCCTCATTCATTTTGTATGTATGTATATTTTTTTGGTTGTGTGTCAGACTTTCACAGCAGGAGGCTAATATCCGTGCACGGCCTGAAGAGTGTGCAGCGTGTGACGAATAAATCCCTTTGAATCTGGCACGCCTTAACCACTTATCGACTGGAGCTGTGACAGAATTTAAAAAGGGGCTTCTTTTTTTTCTCTTTTGTTTCTTTTTCAAGGGACGAATAAACAAGAAAAATGGTTTTTACACGGCCGTTAGAGTTTGTATTACAAAAGCCGGAGTTTGAAACTTCCAATCATTTCCTTTCAACTTTAAAAAATGTCCAAATTAAACAAAAATGGGATTTTTGTGTCAATAATCAGAGGAAAAAAAATATACTTCAAAGCTCATCATCTTGAGGAAACTAAAGAACTCCTCACCTCCTGCCAGGAATAATTCCTGCGACAGCTAACTGCTGCTGTGAATTTGCGCTGCCGGCTCATTGTTCCTGTGTTATGAAAATGCGCTCGGCCAGATGTGCGTAACGCAATTATGTGTCTGTGCTTTCAGGGCAGAATCCTGGCGACAAAAGAAGTCGGCTTCTTCCCGAGTGAAGCCGTGCGGCCGTGTCCATGCGTAAGCAGCTTTTTCTACACTGGAAAAAATGTCTTTTTGAAAACAAGTTGAGGAAGATGAAATAGAAGATGTTTTTCACATAAGGGAAAAAATGAGTAAAAATTGTCTTGGTGTGATTTCTTGAAATAAGTTGTTTATCAATGTGAATCAGCTCGTTCTGACGTAAAGAAAAGCAACTTTTTATACCTTTTTACTACTTTTCTCCGCGACAAAAACCACTTGGGTTAAACGTTAATGAGTTTCATTAGCAAAAAGAATATAAACACTGAATCTATAGAGGACTTAACATTTCCGCATGAAATTTTAAGGTAAAAAAAACTTGTTCATGCAAGTTTTATCTATGGGTATGCTGCGGGCAACAGGTTATAGCAAAAACTTAACACAAGGGCAATTAAGGGTGAAGTAGGTGAGGCGCAGGCGCATCGTAAGCATTTTTAAAGGGTAACACAACAGAACAGATGGAGACTGACTCACTCTCAGACTAGATTTGAAAATTTCAAAAACGGGGCGGGGCTAAGGGAGGTTACACTGTGTCTTCAATTAATGGAAAGTGTTTCAGAGCAAAGTGATGCCAGTTTCACCCACTGACTGTATATTGTGATATAGTGTGATGTGTATATAGTGATAATAAGATATGACTATGGTTTAACCACAGAACTCTCTGTGGAGGTTGAGGATTTTTCTCTGTATATAATGCTCGACAGAATGGCTACAATATGACCGATAAAAAACAAATCAACGATGCCAGCAACAGTAGATACATATTCTGGCAGGGATACATATCTTGGCACAACTTGTGGATTTGGAGGACCTAAGGGGACCCCTGGTAAAAGGATCCTAGCATCATAAGATAATAAAAGCTAACGTATAAAGCTAACAATCCCGAGTTAAACGGTAATTGCAAATCCATCACCAGGACGGAGTTCACTGGATTCAACGCCGATTATACTCGACCAATGTTGTCTAACTTCCAAGTCTACCAGAAAATTGTGAATGCCAGTAGATTTTCGACAACCGAAGGCTATACACCTACGAGTCATGCTAAAGCTAACACGATAGCGTCCGACCGTTGCAGAATCAAAGATGGCTGAGGCTTTTACTCAGGAGAGCATAATGGCGTGAAACTTCTGAAATGATGTGGGACTTACACCAGTTGACCAATCACAAAATTCAGTTGTAATACCTCCTTTCAACATGTAGGGGGCAGCACACAGACAGTTTTAGACTAATTTTAGGAATAAACAAGTTTATTTTAATTTGTCAAAAATGTGGCAAAGATCAGCAGACATGACTTTTAAAGCCCCATTTATAGAGGTCAAAAGACAAAAAAAGCTGATTTACTGTTTGGTTACCCTTTAATTAAGTCTGTGCAAGGAGGCTGTGCATGCGACTAAGGCATTAAACCGAGCAAGTCTGTTTTCTAAAACAAAAACTTTTCACAAGGAAAACTTAAAAATTGTGTGCAATGCTTTGTTATATCTCACTAAGTTAGTTGAATCTTCTATCAGGTGTAATAAGAACCTGAAACTAGACAAAATATTTAGCAACACTGCGTTTTTGCAGTGTACCTGGAAGAAACACAAAATGTTTCAGATAAATATGTCATTTCTTGATCGATACTAACAGTGATTTTCTTGAAATGGGACTCTAAGCAGAAATGTTTTTGCTTCGTTTGCCACCGCTGGGGTTGTCATGTTGTGTTTAAAACTCAGACGGTCCTGCTGTGTCAGCAGTATGAGGCCTCCTGCTGATAAACTCCTACTGCCATGTCTCGGTGCTGTAAAGATAAGGAGAGCACTTAGCGCTTTTATTGAGGCTGTTCTGCGTAAAAGCGTCTGTCATAGAAGAGTTTGGAAACGGCGCTCTGGCGCCACTGACATCATCTTATTTTTCTGCTGAAGGGGGTTGAGTTTGTGTCAGATTAGTGAGAGCTTAGTGTCAATAACAACAACAAAAACACATGTCCATTTTTTTTTGCTCCAGGTCCCAAAGCCTGTCGATTTCTCCTCCCAGCCCTGGTACGTTCACACACATCCTGCATGCTTTTGGGCTCTGAGCAGATGAGAGCTTCATTTAAGGCAACCTGAATGCATACGCTCGCAGTTTACAGCTCTGCTTACAAGCTTTTTGTCTGCTGCAGGTTTGCAGGTCCCATGGAGAGACTGCAGGCAGAGGCGGAGCTCATAAACCGAGTCAACAGCACCTACCTGGTTCGCCATCGCAGCAAAGAGTACTCGGAGTACGCCATCAGCATAAAGTAAGTCCAACGTGTAATTCTTAAACGAGGCAAATTAGCACTAACATGCGTCACCGCCTTAAACTCGTTTAGGACCCAGCTGATTGAAATTTCATGTTGTCATTTAGGGGAAATGACTCGACGGTCTGTAGTGACACGAAATGCATCATGTTGGCTCCCTCATCAGTTTGTCCTGAAGGTGTCATCGCGTTATTAGACCTTCAGTGCAAGAGAAAGTCTTATTTTGTCTGAGTTAAATGAAGATTAATAATAGACCAAGATAAGTTACTGGATTTACTTATCATGTACCTACAACCCCTGTAAAATTCTCAATAATGATAGACCTTAACACAGTTGATATCCTGGTTCCATAAACATTCATATCAGCCTTTCAGGAGACTTTCAGTGCCATACGATCTGTTTGTCTTCCTCCGACCCCAACTGTGAGATTAAACGATTAGCTCGTCTTGTTATCTACCTACAAAAACAATTAGGGTTTATTGTTTTTCTGTTACCTCGCTCCTTCACTGGTAGCTTTTAGCCAAACCACAGTATTGACCCGATGCGACTCCCAGCTGCACCACAGAGCTGGAGGAGCCGGTTTAATAGGCTCTCGGACGGGTGATGTACTTAACCCGAGCCTGAGTGGGCGGTTAACCACAGCGAGGAGTGGACTCGATCCAACGAGATGCTGATCAGGGATCAGGTCAAATATACTCTGCGGTTTCAACGATAACCTGAAACATTTGCTAATTAAAAGCAAGTGGAAGCAAGTAATGAGCTATAAAAATCATATTTTTTTTTATCTTTTTGAGTTTATATTGTTTAAAAAAAGCTCCTTTCTAATATTTGCATAAAAAAATTATAAAATGGCTTAAAGTATTAATTGGTTGCGTTTGAAGTATTTTTTAAATAGGCAATGTTCCGGGTTTATCAGTACGATTAAAGTCCAGATGTACGTTGGTGATGATTGTAAATAGTGCTGTCATGCGATTATTATTATTATTATCATTATTATTATAAGTCATTAATTAATCATGACCTGTAATTAAGCTATTTTAATCTAACCTAATCATTGTTGTGAAAATCCTCATTTTGAGGTATTTTCATTAAATTTGAGGTATTTTTATATAGTAATAAATCGAAGTAGTACTTTTAACAAGTGTCTTTACTTATACACCACCAAAAGGGATTTTTTTTTTCAATCTTGAATAATTCTGATAAAAATGTAATAAAAACAAATAATCAAATCCTGAGTAATCTAATCGAACACATCAAAAAACAGAAGCAACACTCATGAGCAATACAACAAATATTGACCACAAACTTCTCATTAATAATATAATACATATGTTGACACACTTTATTCCACAGTTTACTGTCCAAAGTGATCAGAGCAATATTTTGGTGCCAATATTTTATGATAACGAACGGCTCATCTGGCTTCATCCCTAAAAATAGGTATGAGTTGAGGTGTTATGGCCTTTTTTAGGGTTAAATTTTGTTTTGAACTACAAAGTCGCACATTGATGATGTCACAGCAATGTGTTCAGGGACACGAAAAACGTAAGAAACGTTCTCAGTTGATGTCAAAATAAACGTTCATACAATTAAACGGTTGAACACTTGTTTTATATTTAACAATAGTTATAGATTAAAAACTCTAAATTTTCTGTAGTTAATTAGTTAGATTAACACAATAATTTTACACCCCTAATCATTACAAATGTTTAAATTAATATAAACTAATAATTTTATTGATGATGTTACCTAACAATTGTTGGACGATGTTATTATGCTGGATAGAAAAAGGAAAATTAAGTCAAATTTAGCTAAAGTGTGGAGATTTTATTAGTAATGCTAAATTAGCAAAAAGTTGCAAAGTAAAGTCAAAATTTGCTGTGAAATGTTTACTAATGCTCATATTAAACTTTTATATTTTTAATTGGCTGAAAGACTTGTGAGAAGATTGAGTAAATAATTTAAAATAATGTGTCAAAAGCTAAAGTTAGCTTTAGCTTTTAAGCTAAAAACTGTTAAAGTTTTTAAAAAACTGAAGATTATACCACTTAGTGGATAATTCTGATATGAATATCAAAAGTAATGGAAAAGTGATTATTAATTGCTTAATAATGTTGAATGTTATTAAATTGCTAAGTGCTAAATTAGCTTAAAATGTAGTAGGGAAGCTTAAATTAGCTCACAAATGCTATTTTAAGATGACATTAGTATTAAAAAAGTTGAACCTTGTGCTAAAATATTTTAGAAAACTACACAACAATTAACATTTATTTGACAATTTTAACACATTAGCATGTAATTAGCTGTGCAAATGTGGTACTAATGTCCAGAACAACCAGCTGCGACCTGGATTCCATCACAACACTGCTACAAGGAACGAGACAAACATAGATTGTTGTTGCTGACAAAGCGATGTTGTGGGGAACAAGTCTCAAAACGGGCTTTGTGTTCCACACTCCAAGCTCCCATCAGCCACCTCTGTGAATGCAAACACAACGGCAGGGACACACATTCCCTCCTAAACCCCCATCGCTCTTTGGCCACTGAGCTCCAGGTCCCCACGCGGTAGAGGAATGGCCCGGCTCCCCGGGAGGGCCAGAGGCCGGCCACAAATCGATGGTGGTGATCAGAGAGGGAAATTACACTCATAACTTATTCAATGGCCCACAGGTACAACAATGATGTGAAACACATAAAGATCATGACCAAGGACGGCTGCTACTACATCGCAGAGAACAAGAAGTTCAGGAGCATTTTAGTGAGTCTTTTCTATCTCTTGTATTTATTCTTTCATTCCACCACTGCAATTTATAAATAAATGATTCCGTTCAGCTAATGAAGCTTCACTTTTTCCCTGTTGTGTGCATTAGAAATATCTCTGCATAGGCTTTAGCTTCTTCTGCGTCTTCTTTTACCCTTCATGCTGATGACTAGGAGGTCGGATGTCCAAATGAACAGACTTGTCTTTTTGTAGTCGTGACACTTTTGTGTGAATGTAACGCACAGTTGTTGAATTCATTACGAATGTGTGCCTGTGCATTGATTTAGGAGCTGATTGAGTACTATAAGCACCACTCCCTGAGAGAAGGCTTCAAGAGTCTGGACACAACCCTGCAGTTTCCGTACCGACAGGCGGAGAACGCCGCCGTGCATCGCTTCAACCGATCAGGAGGAAACAGTGAGTACTGCTGCTAACAAGATGCTGTCCACTCGTTAAAACCCCTCTGTATTGTTACTTCAAAGCAACTTTGAATTTATATTAAGGTGTTAACTCAGTACTGAATTAAAAACAACACTTTTAATGTCACTGCCTTTGTATCTGTCAACTTTATTGGTAAAAATGTGTTGTCACAATCATCGTTAGCTACATGTTTTCCCTGACACAATCAAAAAATAATAATTGAATTATAAAAAAAATACTTCTGGGGTGATGAAAGTGTTACCAAAAGGTTTTTATTAGTGATGCATGATAATTACTTTTTATAACGGATATCCGATATTTTCCAGTCTTCGATACCGATAATTAATCAATATTTCTTTAAATACTTGAGAAAAAATATTTGCAAGTAACACAAGTAAATACCGAGTGGTGAGTAATTATCGGTGAACGATATTATCGTGGAACCCTAGTTTTGACGCTTTAAAGGACGCCATAAAAATACACAGTTGTGATGCCCTCCAATCAGAGCAAGTGTTGGTTGTGAGAGGTGGGAGGGAACACCAAGAGAGCCAATCAGACCACAGAGTTAGTCATGATGACACTTTGGGCTAAAAACGCCTGGAGTTTTTATCAAAACAAACTAAAAGCAGATTTTAGATGTAGTTTTTTATAGGGAAAATATTACAAATTAATTTGTTGAAGTGACAAATATTTTTATTTTACATTGCTTAATTATACAGGAAGTGAGACCTTATGGCGACATAGTATAGTTTATGAGATTATGACAATGATTAAATGATTAAAATTCTACAAATACAACAAATGTATGTGTTAAAATTCTGTTTTTGTCTTAGAATTAATTACATCCTAAAAATAATTTATATCAAGATTGTTCTCTAATTAAAGTTCTGTATTTTTATAAGAACATTTTTTTAAAAGCTGAGACTGTTTCTGTGTATTGTGAAAAAAGAAAATGAAAAAAGTTACAAAAGTTTAGAACAAATTAAAATCTTTGTCTTTGTTACATGTACCTGACAAATAATTTCTATTTTTTTGCACATTTATTTTAACGATAGATTTTTGTAGTCATTAATGCTTAAAAAATGCTCTTAATCACAGTAAATGATGCAATTAATCATGTTTGAAAATTTGAATCATGATCCAGCTCTAAATTATTTAAAAAATATTCAAACTAATGTTGTTTTTCCTCGTCTTGGTGTTGTTAAGTGGGATCCCACTTCTGACACCAAGACGAAGAAGTTTATTAAGATAGATTTATAAATGACATGTAAAAACACAAAGCAGGAGCACCTCAGTGGATTTCCAGGAGCTGATCAGTGGTACTTCATCCTAAAGGGTCCGGTCTCCTCTGTTTTAATTGTGTTTGACTGATCTGTCAAACGGTGCTCAGAGAGTCCACCGAGCATGGTATTAGTTTTGATAACACTCTCAGCCTGATTACTAAAGATCAAATCGATTTGAACATCATGAAAGATGGAGAATTGGAACTAGCTCAGTGAATATGGGATCTCTCTGAAGTTATAACTTATTTTACTTGTAAGTTGTTTTTTACTTATCTAAGATTTGTTATCATTTTGCATTTGTTCAAAATTTTTCTGCAATTTTTATAATGTCTTCATATCTTTTTGTGTTTTCTTTAATGCTTTTTGTAGTTTTTCTAATGTTTTTTGTGTTTTTTTAAATGTATTTATTTATTTATTCGTATATTTTCTATTGTCTTCATATTTGTTTTGTGTATTTCAATTTTTTACAAATATTTTTGTTATTTTTTTTTGTATGTGCTCTAAGTTTTTTCCACATTTTTCCAATTTTCTAATGTTTTTGTGGTTTGATATTAATTTTCTGCAGCTTTTCCACTTCAATATGTAGGAACATATTTACAATTTAGATCCCCCAAAGTATTTAAATACTTAAAATATAGCTGATATATTCTATTAGGTCTACAATCAGAAAATAAGCAAAAAATATTTTTTAATTATTGTAATTTAAAAGTTGCAATGCAAGGAAAAGTATCTGTACCTGAAGCAGGACTAGTTTCCAGTTATAAGAAAAGTGGTACTACTAGCAATTCCCTGACTGCTTAGTCTTCTTTATTTGTTCTGTCATGCACGTTTCTGACAGTTTGCGTGGTACCTGAACGCATCGGCGCTCTCATGATTATGGATGCCTGCAGTTGCTGTTTCTGCTGAACTCTGCAGACGCGTCAGTCATCGCTGCTGCAAACCTGACTCCCCTCTGCATTCACAGATTATTTATCCCTGAGAGAGAGCAGTGATCATAATTCCTTCTTCTATCTGTGATTGGGTAATTTCATAGTGAAATTGCACCACACAAATATTTGTATTTTTCTATTGCATCTTAAAACTAAAAAACGTGTTTTCACACGATCAGGACATAATCTGCAGTATTTGCTGCTCATCAGATACAAACGGACACACCGACTTTCCCAATGAGAGTCAAATGAAATTTCCTCTGGAGCCGTGCTGCTGCATGTCTTAAAGCAGCGCGGATTAGAGGAGTCGAGAGACACGGTTACAGAAACTGAGCCTGTGGTTTAGTCTGATAAAAAACAAGTCGAGACAGCAGCAGCTCAAATGAGTTCACTTCCAGTCACTTGTTGTTGGCCAGGCTCTACTTTATCTCATAGTTTCTATATTCAAATCACCCTTTAAAGATATTTTTATGAATTCTCCCAAAAGCAAAAAAAGGATAATTGGACTTATATCATATAGATTTTCACCTTTTAGAGAATCACAAGTGTGTCTCTGGTGTAGATCTCAGACATGTGTGTGTTTCCCTCCCCGGCTGCTTGAGTGGAGGCCGATCCCTCTTCATATCACTCATTCCTGGGTGGCATTAGTGCGCTGAGCCGTCTCTCAGTGCATTGATTAGTGCTCATTTAAAACGCCCGTACAGCCTGGCGGCATCTCAGTAACCTCGGGCGGCGGGGAACTCTGCGGCGCAGATTGTTGGTGGCAGCGGAGTTTTTACTGAGAAGTTTCTGAGACAAAATTCTGATGCTGGAATTTAAACAACAATATTGAAAGTGACTTTTTCTCTGAAAGGAATTGAGAGGACCAACAAGTTTTAAATACATCAAATCCTTGTTTTTTTAAAATTTGGTTAATATATTACTTTCTGTTTAGGGCATTCAATACTTGAAATATTTTTCTTCAAATTTACAATTATTTAATGTCCTTCAAATTTACAGTGTGTACTTAAAAATGTAAATATTTATTTTAATTGACTTTTTATTTTCTATTTTACAATCTTTTTAATTATGTTTTGTTCACTTGTGATTTGAAAATGAAATGAAAAAACTAAATAAATGTATTTCAAGCTTATAAAAACATACAAAAACAATCATTTTGAGGTAGTTTGATGACGCTAATATTTATCAGGTGTTTTTATCCAGTAATTTAGCTTCTGTCTAGAGTGGAATTTAGCTTTTTTTAATTGTTAGCAAACATTTGAACCAACCTTTATTGAACCTAACTTTATTAACGAGGAACAGTGCTTTGAAACTCTTCTTGTTATCGGTTTGATTCTGAGTAATTGTTGGACTTCAGATCCTTCCAGAAAAACTTCCTCTCTTCTGGTTTTATCTAGAGTCAGGGTTCACTTTCTATAAACTTCACATTCGGCGGCGTCCGACTTGACAGGCGGAGGGACTTTTCTCCGTACGATCCGGTTGCTTTGCGCCCAAAACACAAGTGTCGGCTTAATTAGAGCTTTTAGGTGGCGTGTAGGTGCGGGGGTGCGGCGGCGGTCTGTCTTCGCGTGTTAGCGCGCTGATGGACTGCGGCGCACCCTGCCTGTCATTCTGCGTTACCTCACTCTGGACCTGGTGACCCCCCTGCACTTAAGTGGGTGTAGAAGATGGATGGATCACAGCAACGAAATCTTAGCTGTGGACTTTTGAGTGTTTGGCTTCTAACCTCTCCTCCCGGGAGTCTCATCGCAGCTGGTCTCTCTGCGTTTGTTGTAAAAAAATAAATCACAACCTACACCATTTGTCAAACGTTTCCTGACAGGAAGACGAGGTTGCGCTTTCAGAGCCAATGTACGTCGCACTTTTATTTTATTTAGAAAAACAAGAAAACATATCAATAGAAAGAACTACATTTTAAATTATTCAATTTTTTCTTTTTTAAATGTTTTGATTTGCTGATTTTTAAAACAGTTTTTGAATTTTATTTAGCACGTTTTGACTTTTTGAGTGTTTCCTTTCATTTAATAATTTTTGACACTTTCAATATTTCTTGTAAAACTCACAACAGTTTTGACAGTTTCATTTTTTTTAATACACTGTAAAAAAAAATCTTCAAAATCTAAATATTTAGTTTATTTCATTAAATGTTGATGCAACTTTGAGCAAGGCACTTCCCTCCACGCCTGAGGAACACTACATTTCAAAAAACAAAGACAGGATAAATACATTTCAAAATTAAAAGTTATTTTTTTTCACTTATTTTTCTGCAGTGGCTATCCAGCATCGATATTTACCTCTGGCTTAAAATGTTAGCCTTTTTAAAAACTTCTGGATTTGCTTATCTTCCTGAAGTAATTTGAAGCAATGATTCCATTTGAAGAAATTTGAAGCAAGTAATCAATTTATTGCAGTTACAAGTAATTAATCAAATTAAAGCTATTTCAAACTTTTGACTAATTTGAAGCAGTTTGAAGCAATAACCAATATGTAGCAATTTGAAGCAAATTATTAATTTTTAGAAATTAGAAGCAATTAATCAATTTGAAGCGATTTGAAGCAATTAATCAATGTAAAGCTATTTCAAACTATTAATCGATTTGAAGTAGTTTGAAGAAATAATCAATATGAAACAACTTGAAGCAAATGATCAATTTAAGGCAAGTTATCAATTTTTAGAAATTAGAATGCAATTAATGAGTTTGAAGCGATTTGAAGCAATTAATCAATTTAAGGCAAGTAATCAATTACCTACAATTAGAAACAATTAATAATTTTGAAGCAATATGAAGAGGTACTTAATCCATTTGAAGCCATTTAAAGCATTCAATCAATCAATTTGAAGCAATTCGAGGCTTCGGGGCTTCAACTTGTCTAAAAACTTAAAACAAGGAAAAGGGGAAAGCATCATCAGAATTTGACTTAAGCACTAAGCTAACATGCTAACACTCACTTACACTGCAAACAATTGTTTGAATATAAAATTAAATCAAATTTTGAAAAATTGACTGAAACTTTATTTAAAAAGCCTTTTAGGACATTCCAGTCGAGTCAGGGTTTTTATCTTACAGTCTTGACACATGTTAACTATCATATTTTCCGTACTAGAACTCAGTGTGGACTTCAAGTCACAGACCAAAAAAATGCATAATAAGGAGGATAAAAGCTCCCACTAAGTCACACTTTTGGGAGAAATGTGCTCAACACAATACGGAATCAAGAATGGACGTTTCATCTTGAAAGGCAAGACATAATAAATGATAATTTTAGGCCCGCTTCACTACCGTAACCGTATTTAGCTTCATGTTCAATTTCTCAGACTTCTGGTTCTTCTTCTGCGTTACTGTCAGTAACAAATACTAATACACACTCCTCTACAGTGCCCTCTGGTGGTTGTTGCTTTTAGTGTCAGATACAGAAAAATGTTGGAGATGGTCATTGTAAATACAAAACTAAATTTAACTGTGTAAGATATGAGCAGATTGTGTATGTATGTCTCTGAGGCGCTGACGCTAAGGTTTTAGCATCCTTTGAGGTTCATTTAACTAAAACTTCCTTTGAAAAAAGACCCTTAATTTGCTTCGTTCTTTTCTTTCTTAAGTATCACATTTTCTCCTCTTTGCTTTTTCTCTCCTCCTTCACCCCCCCCATCCCCGCCTCCCTCCCCTTCTCTCATCTCTGCGCACCCCCCCGCCGCCTGGCCCGCCCCGCCTTAGCCCCATTGCTCTGCGGCCTGTCTCTTGTAACGGCTGCCGGCTACAGCTTTGTTCCTCCCTCCTCCGCTCCCTTCTGGTCAGGTACAGGTATCGCTGTCTGTCTGTCTGTCAGTCTGTCCGTCCGTCTGCCGGTCAATCTCTCCGTCTCCGTCCTTTGATGTCTCGGGCTGCTTGGCATGCCGGCTGCAGCTTCGGCTTTCCTCCCGCCCTTCATCTCTCATCCTGTGGCGGTGTGTGCACGCCCGGGAAAAGGACATTTTCACAGTTGCATGTGCAGCGTGTGTCCCGGTCTGTTTGTGGCTGTTTATTTCCCGCAGTTTGTGCAGAAAAATGATGTTGTGGGGTAGTCTTTTGAAGTGTGTGCAGTCCAGTGATTGTGTGTGTCTGTCAAAGTAAAGGTGGAAGTGTCCAAAAAAGAAAACCACAGAGCTCCTCTATATTAGATATTCCATCCCCACGGCTGGGTTGTAGAGGTCTGACATTCCATTTCCACCTGTCAGCTCAGCCGAGGCCGAGCCAGCGGTGGGTGTCTGGCAGTGTGGGGGGGTTGGGGAGAGACTGGCAGGGCGGGTTGGAGCGCCGGTAACTAGCTCACCTGTTCCACATCTGTCTCTCACAGAGCTGTTTCCTCGACAGGAGGCGTCTAATCTGGCGAGCTCGGCTGTCAGAAGCTGAAGCACTTCAACCAAAAGCAGCGAGCCGACGCAGAAACAGAGGGCTCCAAACGGAGCAGCTTAAAAACAACCGCCACAGCTGGTTTAATGGGAGCAACATGACAACATCCGTTGTTGGATTTAAGAGAAAAACATTAGGGTTTCATAGTGAGTCTTAGTGCAAGAAACGACTTATTTTTACCAAACTATGATGCAACCACTCCCATTGAACAGTCTATGTAAATGTTTAAAGTTATGGACTTTGGCGTTTGAAACTCTTGCATTCACGTGCAGCTACACAGCTTTTTGAAAGTTAAACTAGTTAAACTTTGAGCGATCAGGGGCTCTGATTGGACATAAATATAAAGAACACGCTAGCAAGTCAACTAAACTCTTTCACTACGTCCTTCACCATTTTGTAGTGCTCTATGAATCTACAATTCCAAAATCGAGTGCACTCGAAATTTCCCAGAAGTCTTTGCGAAAAGCTAGCTTGCATCGATGCTCACTTCATTAGCGACATTAGAGAGCACAATGCATCGTGAACAAGTTTTCAGAAAAAAAACGTGTTTAAATGCAATTTTTAATAAACCCATCCACATTTCCATCATCAGAACACAGTGGAGTCACAAATAGATGTTTATATTGACTCTATTTTCACTTCTTAAAATCGGTGACGTCATATCAAATGTTTAGAAAAACAAAACAAAAAAAAAGTGCTGAACATGGTGTTAGAATAGCTTTTAAAATCCTGGGTACTAAATATTTAATTTAGCAGTTAGGGGTTAGGATGGGAATTCTGACGTAACCTTTATATCACCTTAAATCGCCAAGTTCCCTTGTATTCGCCGGCGTTTTTTCTTCTGCGTTGCTGTTTGTAATGAATATAGATACAGACACTTACAGTGCCCTCTAGTGTTTGTTAGAAGAAAAATAACTAACACAGCCTATTTATTTTAAAAAAAGTTGCACCCCCTACCAAAGTATGCTAAAAAATAAGTGACTTGTACACATTAAAATATGATACTTAAATAAAAAAAATGTGTTTTCTTTTTAATTAATTTGGGTGCTTATTTGTAAAGCGACATGTGTTTATTAACAAGGGCGGGTCTTTGTTTTTGTTTTTTCCAGTGCTCACCCCCAAAGTCATAGGCGTGGCCATCGCCCGCTACGACTTCAGCTCCCGCGACACCCGCGAGCTGTCGCTGCAGGAGGGGGACGTGGTGAAGATCTACACCAAGACCGGAGCCAATGGCTGGTGGAGGGGCGAAGTCAACGGCAGGGTGAGTCCACGTGTGCACAAGCGGATCGCGGCACGTTTGTAAGGCAGACGAGTATGAGTTGCATTGGAGCTCGGAGGAGCTCCTTCAGGAGGCCAGATGTTTGTGTTTGATGGAGCTCCTGGGAGTAGACGCAGTGACAGCCGAGTCTTTAGGGAGTCCTGGTTTGTCTTTAGAGCTGTCAGACCTTCAAAACAACAGGTCCTTCCTGCTCAGGGAACGGGAAGGTTCACTCCACAAGGAAAACATTTTCCTCATATCAAAACAGTTTATTCAGTAATAGTTTAGCCAATCAGAGAACCCCCCAATAAAGTCTCATTTGGGAACCTTCATTTACTTGACAAAATATATTGAGTTTCATATTTGAAAGGCTGGTTTAATACATTTTCTCCTTTAATTTAACTGAACCTTTGCTTTTTTTTATTGTGAACCGAAATCTCTTTTCATTCGACAATTCTGGAGTTCCTTTCAACAAAGTTTTGAAGTTTAAGAGTTTAAGACCAGAGCTCCAGTTTTTAAGTTCTTTGATTTACTGTAACTTTTCAACCGTTAACACGATCA
>NC_050531.1:15380566-15384783 GCF_002922805.2 Oryzias melastigma
AGTCTCATTTGGGAACCTTCATTTACTTGACAAAATATATTGAGTTTCATATTTGAAAGGCTTGTTTAATACATTTTCTCCTTTAATTTAACTGAACCTTTGCTTTTTTTTATTGTGAACCGAAATCTCTTTTCATTCGACAATTCTGGGATTCTTTTCAACAAAGTTTTGAAGTTTAAGAGTTTAAGACCGGAGCTCCAGTGTTTAAGTTCTTTGATTTACTGTAACTTTTCAACCGTTAACACGATCAACGCAATTCCAGTAGATTGTGAAGGAGCAAAGCGGGCGAGCCGTGAGAGAGATATAGAATAACCGTTCCATCAAACTCATTTTGACAGGTGACCTTTGACCTCCACATTCTAAAGTGATGACGTAACAATTTGATATATCGATTTGATATCAAATTTATATAAAGTTTATATCGATTTGATATCAAATTTATATAAAGTTTATATCAAATTGTTACGTCATCACTTTGGAATGTGGAGGTCAAAGGTCACCTATCAAAATGAGTTTGATGGAAAGGTAATACTATATCTCTCTGCCGTGTTTAAGCGTCACTGGTGACGCCTTAGATGTTCAAGGGTTAAACAAAATAGAAAAGTGCAAAAATGTTCATGTCTGTCTAAAAAAAAGTAGAAAGTGTGTAGTGAGGCCGTAAAACATCCAAGAACTGTAAAAAATAAACCAGACTACTCGGCGGATTTTATCTGAGGATTATTTTTTATAATGCAACTCCTGTGATAAATGAGAAAACGCTAATCGTCTTCCTTTTTGTCTAAGTTTGGTTGATAGTTTTAAGGTGAAATCCCACCAGACACGATTTGCCCTGCAGGGGCGTCAAATTTCAATGTTAAGTCATTGTACAGACATGAAGGTTCAAGCATCGTCAGTCCAGCAGCAGCGCGATTTAAGAGGCAGATGTGGTAAGGTTGACACAGCGCATCAACCAATCAGGGACTCTAATCAGTGAGTTTAAAAAAATCCAATATGGTTGGTCGCTGCAGGGATTTTGGTCCTGAACAACAGTCTGGGGCCGCGGCGTTGCTGAAGACTTACGGTTACTGTTGGGCGAAGGCGGGACACACCCTGGACAGGTCGCCCTGTTACAGAGCTGGAGTAATTGCGCCTGCTATGTTAGCCAGCCGCCTGGTGGACAAAGTAGCGTCTAAGCTAGCAGGGTCACCACACCAGCTGCCAGCTCAAAGGTAGTGGAGTTTGCTATGCTTGCCCCCCGCGCGTCAAAACAGGGGCAGCAGATGCGAATTCGACAAGTGAACCACGTTGTTAGATTGATGGATCAATTAACAATCGTTGTGTATTTTGTTACATTTATTAGTGTTTATCAAATTAAATTTTTTAACTGATGGTGTACTCAACTCAATTTTTTTATTGGATAAAAACGAATATTTTTAAATGTAGCAAATTAAAGAACTTTTGTGAATTGATCCAACATTTTACTTTTTATAGTGCAGCATTAGAGACGTGTGAAGAAGTTTTTCCCTGGAGCTCATTTACATACCGACACCAATCATTAGATGTAATTATCTATAGCTTTGTTTCTGTTAATGGTAAATGTTGTGCATGCTGGAAGTCGTTTTATTGAAATGTAATTAACCTGATTAAGTGGGAATATTAAAAAACAGCTTTAATTAATGTAGTTAATGAGGATTTGGCCAAAACAACGGCAGCGTTTTGAACTTAAAGTTGAGCTTCTGGTTGTAAAGCTGACGAGGGATTTCTGACCCCAACATTTTTGGATGTTTTACCCAGAGTTCTGCCCTGTTTTCGCTTCTTCTTTACACACTCCTGCTTTAATGTGAAGACTCTTTTCAAAATAGGATTGCTTTATATCATGACGGCATCGGGTTGAAAGTTGGAGAGCGACTCACTTCCGTCTCCTTCTCTTGTCAGGTCGGCTGGTTTCCGTCCACGTACGTGGAGGAGGGTGAGGAGTGAACCCTGAGGGGGAGGAGCCCGATGACGGGAAAAGAAGCAAACCGAGCACAAGAGCAACGAGCCTCCGCTTTCCCTGCCACCTCCTGCTGCGCCCCGCTGCCTAAACCAACCCAGAGGCCTTCGGTAGAAGAAAAGGGCTAAAAGGCGCTGCAGACGCGCCGCGGCTAAAGGACCGTACCAACAAGCAGCTTGACTGTCAGCAGGGGTGGGGTGGTGGGACGACACTTCCTCCCCGTCTTCATTCGTCCATCCATAATTCATCCATCGCTTCCTCATCGCCGCCCCCCAACTCCCACCTGTTTCCGCCTGCCAAGTCAGCTGTCGCCACCGCTCCCACGAGCGAGCGCTCAGGAGCCGCTCTTCCGTTCACGCGCTCATCTATCCGTGCGTTCATCCATCAGCCCCCACGCCGAGGGAAGAAAGTCATCGCCCCTCTGGAGGAGGAACACAGAAAACCTCTTTTCTTTTTTCCCCTCTTCTTCTCCTCGGTTTCTTTGACCTTGCTTGTCTGGTGTTCCCCCGCGCAGGTTGTTATTGATGACTCTGCGACCCACATTTCGCGTTATGACGGCCGTGCACGCTCCCGATGTCGTGTCGGATAGCATCACCGCACGGCGATTGATTCCTCTTTTTTTTCTCCACCCTCTACATTCTTTATCTCCATCGCCGCC
This sequence comes from Oryzias melastigma, assembly GCF_002922805.2. Lineage (NCBI taxonomy): Eukaryota > Metazoa > Chordata > Actinopteri > Beloniformes > Adrianichthyidae > Oryzias > Oryzias melastigma. Next base: position 15,383,197 of record NC_050531.1, read on the forward strand.
TCTCCTATTTTTCCTTTTTTTAGTTGAGAGCGATCTGCCGCTCTTATCTGTGGCAGCTCCGCCAACAAAGGCCTATTGGGTGACGGCTTATCGTAAAGGATACATTAGCGCCTCGTCGCCGTGCGCCCTACCTGGAAGTTTAGATCCCTCGCGTTACGCCATAAAACCGCCTCCTTCCGTTGATCCAAATCTGTTCCACTTTTTGAATGGTCGAAACACGGCTCTCTTACATTTTCCCGACAGAAGAAAAAAGAAACTCATCGAATAAATAAATCCACTCTCTGCAAGGTCTCCTTAATCCTCAAAGAGGTTTATCCCACAGTTGAAAGAAGCCGTTACTGAACAACCTTCTTTTAATATAAACAGTCGTAAAAAAACAACAAAAACATCTAAAGCAACAAGAGGAAGAAGTCCTCGGAGGTCGGCTTTGTGCGGGAATGTTTACTCTTCCTCTCACAGGCGGCGGCGCTTTTCTCTGCTGCTAAACCCACTTCAAAAGGCTGTTGTTGTATCAACACGTCCATTTACTCCACTGTTAATTATTTTCCTTCAGACAAAAGGGGCACGCCGGTCACCGCCACATGCGTGAAGGCCGCTGAAACGCTGCTCTTTTCATGTCCCCAGTTCAAAGCGGACTTTTTTATTTATTTATTTATTTCCCACCACTTTAGTCCGTTTCTCTCTTCAGATTTTCTCGACTCTAAACTTTCCCCGAGTTGACCACTGAAGAGAAGTCGAGAGAGAAATGGAAATGTGAAGGGAGATGAAGGAAGCTGTCACCAGGCTAACTTGGGGATTCTGCTCGGAGAAACAACCCCGAGGCAATCTTTGCTGCCTGGATCCCTCCACCCCTGTCGCCGCCGCCGCCTCTCTGCCACATCTTCATCGGTGCCTCTAGGTGTTTTCACAGATGCACAAACTCCCAGTTTGATGTAAAGATAGTTTTTAGTGTGGAATTAATGGAGCCATTAAGCGAGGAAATAGTTAACAACTTCCTGTCAACTCCTGCACTTGTTAAAGCTAGGGATGTCCTGATCAGATCACAAAAATCTGGCCTGATCTGACCCCATTTCTAATAGCAGATATTTCCTGATACCGATATTTAAGTGTCAACAATAACACCAAGTTTAGATTTGCTTTTTGTTTCTTTCATAGGAGTTAACAACTTTATTTATTTATTTATTTTAATTATCCTTTATTTTAACCAGGAAATCCCATTGAGATTAGAGATAAGATTTCCAGTGCCAAGAATCTATACGGAACAAGTCAAAATAAAGTGCATCTGAAAACAGTCAGAACAGTATATTGAGTATTGATCCAAATCTAATTTAAATTATGCAAATATCAGTATTTCAGTATCGATATCGATACTGCCACGACATATCGCCTATCCCTATTTATTTTCTTTATAATCAGCTCTTGACATTTTAAGCTTATTATTACAAATAAATACTCTACTAATAGTCTGTATAACAAACGGATCACAACATTTTATTGTCGTAAAACTCACCGGGAGCTACTACCAGCAGGAGGCACACAAAAGCAGTTTAATTTAGAGAAATATTCACAGATTCAGACTTTCGGGCT
>NC_050531.1:15384930-15387422 GCF_002922805.2 Oryzias melastigma
AGGAGGCACACAAAAACAGTTTAATTTAGCGAAATATTCACAGATTCAGACTTTCGGGCTCTATAAATTTTTTTAATAGAGATGTTCCGACCTGCTCACATAGTTTTAGACTCCATCAGTGTCGGATGTTGTCTCCTGATCAATTATCGGATATTTATTTTATTTTGATATAGTTCGAGTTTATTTTTACAGATAAATACTCTACACATCAAAAATGGATCACGAAATACGGCGCTAGTTTTGAGCAGGAGGCACTTAAAACAATTCGTAAAAGTTAGCGAGATTTTTTACAGATTCTGACTTCTGGGATTCATATTTTTTTAACAAACGTTTAAAACGGACCCAATGTGTTGTTATTGGTTTGTCTTAACCCAACTTAAAAAGGCATTTCAATCGAAACAAAAAGAACTTGTTTCCGTTCTTTTATTGAAAATTAAAGAGAAAGGAGTTTGAAGGGACCGTCTACAAAGTGAAATCTCAGAGAAAAGTGGAAAAAAAATCTATAATAGTTAAAATGATATGATCATGAAAGCTTTTTGTCATATTTATGCTCTATGATTTTAAAAGAAAGTCATTCATTTTTAACAGAGATCCGAATCACATTTAACCAATAGTTCAGTTTTTCACGACTACTATCACCTATTTTTACTGTAGTTTACATTTTTTCTAGTTGCTCTATTTTTATTTCTGTTTAAGTAGGAAATGATAAAATAAGATTTAATTTAGAAAAATCAGGGATAACTTGTTCTTTTTTTTGTGTTTTGCAAAAGTATCGAGAATCAGTATCGGCAGATTTTTAAAATCAAGAATCGGACGGGATAAAAGAAATCTGATCGGGACGTCCCTGGTTAAAACGTGCGAGCTGACGCCCAAACGGCCACTAGGTGGAGGCATCCAGCCAAAGCCTCCAAACCTCCTCGGATGGAGTTTGGAGATGACGTCTTCAGATGAGCAGGAGGAGTTTGGGGATTTGTTTTAAACCGCAGAACTTTTTCTTTTTCTGGAGCCATGGCGCCAAAGTGGCACAAACGTGATCCAACAAAAGCTCCTTTTTTCCTCATCTGGGGAGAACAAGCGGCCAAGAGTTGGTTGTCTGGTAATCCACTCCTGCTGCTTAGGTGAACTCTGACAGCGTTCCCATTTACAATCACTGCCGCCCTTTTTTTTTTTTTTTTTCCTGTGCAGGAGTAAGGCTGGAAGGCTCAAGGGTATCCGTGATCTAATCATTACAGCATCTCCTCACCTCGGCGACCTCGCCGCATTCATCTCTCTGTCGGCTCCCGTCGCTCCGGCTCTATCTCACCGTGTCACTTCTCCCTCTTTACTGCCCTCTTTCCTCATCCATCTCTCATCCAATCTCCGTCTGCGCGCCGTCCCGCCGCCTCTGCGGGCTGCAGCCTCCACTGGAGAAAGAAAAAGCTGATCGCCTGTTGCCTCAGAATTCTGCCAGTTAGGGAGTTCATTTCCATCACCTTTTACATTAGCAGAATTCACGTCTCCATTCCTTCTACTTGGGGAAAAAGGGGGCGTGGCTGCACTCCCTTTAGTCTGCTGTCGCTCTTTTCAGTCGACGATGAAGCCAAAGACGTGCTGTGCTCGCCGTACCCTCCGTGTTTGATTACCACGCTACTCCACCGCTGTGGCCTAACTCTAAAACCGTGCAATCCTGACTGTGTAGCAGAAGCCTGTATTGTTGTTGTATCATACTGTAAATAATGTACAGAGCCCACAATAAAGATATACACTTCTTCTAAAGTCTGGACGTGTTACCGGCTGGTTTTTTGATGACTTCTTTAATAAATCCTGCAGTGATGAAACACTCATTCACTACAGAAAACATACTTTTGTATTTTTAGGAACAGAAACAATAATTAACATTTCTGGTAAGAGCCTTAAGAATCCTCTGATTTCTCTACAAGGCACAAAAACCAAATGTACCATATTTTCCACACTACAAGGCGCATTATCAATGTAAAAAGAAGGCGGGGAAAAAAAAGGCACAGTCCAACACTGCTACACAAGTAAGTAAGCCAAGTAAGGCTTTTCACTAATTAAGCACAAACATTTAATGCATATGCAGCTACAGGTTATTCGGCACACTGTCGCTTTTTCTTAAATAAAATTCAAAACTTTTTGAGGATTTGCTTTATTTGCATTTAACTGTTGATTTGTTGTTGTTTTGGTCAGTTTTGTTGCATGACTCAGTTTTACGCTACAGTTTCAACCCGTAAACCACCACACAAATCATCACTCCTCCACCCCCGTGCTCCACACAGACTCAGAGGTGTGAGTCCTGAGGTGGTGTGGAGTTCTCACTGAAACAAAACCTCCCCAACAATCACTGAATTAGCCTCGATGGGTGATTTTCACTCAAGCAAAAGTATTCACATGAATTTCATTACGTTGCATTTTTCGGAGTGTCATGAGTAAAGTCTCACATGTCCAAGGAATGGGTGGATCAAAAATCAAGTCTCCAGTATCATTATTTATTT
>NC_050531.1:15387688-15401207 GCF_002922805.2 Oryzias melastigma
TCTTAAATAAAATTCAAAACTTTTTGAGGATTTGCTTTATTTGCATTTAACTGTTGATTTGTTGTTGTTTTTGTCAGTTTTGTTGCATGACTCAGTTTTACGCTACAGTTTCAATCCGTAAACCACCACACAAATCATCACTCCTCCACCCCCATGCTCCACACAGACTCAGAGGTGTGAGTCCTGAGGGGGTGTGAAGTTCTCACTGAAACAAAACCTCCCCAAAAATCACTGAATTAGCCACATGTTTTGATTTCTCCTCTCAGAATCTTCTAAAAGACAAGAATGCTCACTTTAACTCTAGAGCACCATCGATGGGTGATTTTCACTCGAGCAAAAGTATTCACATGAATTTCATTACGTTGCATTTTTCGGAGTGTCATGAGTAAAGTCTCACATGTCCAAGGAATGGGTGGATCAAAAATCAAGTCTCCAGTATCATTATTTATTTTTTTAGGATTTTTTTTTTCTTAAATTCCTAATTTTTCAGCTATTTAAGCCTGATTTTAGGAATTTCCTTTGTGTTTATTTTCCATTTCATAATCAACTACAGTTAAAAATAAAAATAAACTTTTCTAATTTATCATGTGTTTTGAGAAATACTTTTTATTGGGTATATTATACCAGGTAAAAATTACCCGACCAAAGTGATGGTGTAACTTCTTATAGTGAAAGTGTTCTGGGTTAAACAGCCTGAGCATGAAAACATAATTTGAAAACTATCTCTGCTTGATTTCATGCACAAAACAGAAGGAAAAAGGTTTCAATATTCATATATTTACATTTTTCTAAGGACAAGACATTCGATTCCATTTCTGTAGACATTGAGGTGTTGATTAGGAAACTGAGGAAGCAAAGTTGCACTAGAACTATATTTCTTCTGTTAAAAAATAATTCCTAGTGGTCGTTTGATATAATTATGCAGTTTTTAGCCAAAATTAAAAAAAAATGTTGTTTTCTAAAACATAGTTTCTGCAGAGGAGCAGGAGATCATTAGAAATTTGCCTCTGAGTAGAGGGCAGAGTAGCGCAGAAGTTAGCCTCAGCTAATTTCCCATCTCCCCTTTGTTTACACTCTCTTCTGCTTGGTTATAGTACCTCTCAAGCCCAAGGTAACATTTCTGTAGCAAATTAAAACAAAAACTAGTAAAGTAATATCAGAGCAGCCGTACAGTTTGAGGCAGATAGCAGCTCAGACTAGGAAAACAAAGACGTTAATGGATCTATTTGTCTCCAAGTGGATGCATCGGAATAGTGGAGAAGGGAGACTTTGGTCCGTCCATGGCAGACGCTGGGTCACAAATCAGAGGTTTTTCAAACCGCTGTGAGGGAGAGGCCTCCCCTCACCATACTTAAGTTCAGGTACTCTTGTACATCTTTTACACATGTCATTTATTTAGTATTTTGTTTACAAATCCTTTTCTTCTCTGAGCTCACTTCCTGTAGGTGTGGCTGTGAGTGCACGCATGGCTGCATCCAGGAGACCCAGCTGAGATTGATTGCTGTGCTGATGTCTGAGCTGAACCAAGTGGACTCAGGGGGGGGGTGGATATTTGTTTCATTTGTTTAATTTCTGTTCTGTTATTTTGTTATGTGTAGTTAAGTTAAAATGTGTTCAATTTAAAGTGCAAGAGTAACTTGTGTCATTTTAACTCTTCTGGGAATGTAGGTTTAGGTGGGAGGTTTTTTATGACTTCATTTGGGTTTGGTTTAGTCTTCCACTATTTAAGAGGGTGTTTTCTTGTTTGATGAGGTTTTGCTGGTTGAGGGTCATGTCCTGTGTAAGTCCACTGTTTTTCTTGAAAGAAAAAGGAAAATATTAAAGCAGAATTCTGGCCATTTCTGAATATGCCTCATCCTTGTCAGTACTACAGCTCCTCTCACACGCCAATGAACTGAGATCCAGCTTGGAAAGGAGACTCCATGACCAGAAACCCTACAACCGCGTTTTTCATCTGCTCCTGATCCTTCACGATTTCAATAAAGAAATACTCAAGAACGTAATTTTACTCTTAAATTATTTGATATTTGCTCTCTATTATGAGAAAAAAGCCACAAGAACATGTTGAAAACATAAAAAAACACAATTAGGAGTGGGTCTTTAGGTGTTGTGTTTTGAAATGTTTGCATTTTCTATCTTTTTTTAAACCCCGAAATATTAAACCTTAAACCCTAAGTTTTATAATAAATTTTTTCAAGTTTTTACCTTTTTTTTTTAAGCTTTACGTAAACAAAATACAGTGAGAAATGATCAAAGACATCTCCAGGCTCGGATAAGTAAAGTCGGTTGGTTTTGCTACTGTAGAACATCAGAAGTTGTTTTAAAGACTACAGACAAAACAACAATTTCACAGACATAAGATAAAAAGGCCAGGTGCATTTTCCAATCTAAAGTTTTTTAATAAAAACTCTTTTAACTTCAAATAAAAATGTATCTTTTGTTGCGATTTTACTTGAATGGAATCATGAAAAACATGCAGGAAGTTGTTTGTGTCATCTTAGTATACGTGTTAATACCTGCTTATGATTAAAGTACAAACAGAAAAAAAAAATACTTTTTGTAATTCTACCCCTTATTATATCTTAAATCATCCTCCAACTTCTTCAAAAAATGTACACAAAGATATTTAATATGTATAAAGTATAATCTCACATACAAAAGGAGTTTATACAAATACACTCCTCGTGTGTCAGAAGATTCATATTGTAACACTAGAGCAGTGGCGGTCCGTGCGTTTCAGAGCTGAGCCTTCAGTCTTAATCCACCAAAACCATCCTCCTTAATATGAACTGTTTTATGTTTCTAAATGAATATTATGCTATGGAGGAATTGCACATACTTATTGTGTACTTAGGCCTTCACTGAAGGCTTTGCAGGCCCTGACAGTGCGGCGCTGTAGTGGCCTTTATTTCTGTTTCTTCAGCAGTTGAAATAAATTATTTTGAAATATGGTTTTAAGGTTCAAACAGTTCTGGTTTGAATCATCAGTTTCTTTCTTTTTTAGCTCAGCATGAACAGAAAGTCGTATTAAAATCTTAACCACTCAGAATAAGTGTTGAGTGTCCCCCAAAAGCACAAAAACAAGCTGCAGTCAGTCAGGGGGGGGTCTGTTTCTTAGCGGCCTGTAGGCTAATAAGTGTAAATGAATGTGGGGATAAGGAGTCGGCGGCGCTGCGGCGGTCGTGCTGATAATAAACCCAGTTAACCCGACTTCTAAAAATAGTTCCTGAACGGCGGTGTGTGAACACACTGAATAGTTGCTCTGAATCTTCTGTTCTTTGAGCTCACAAGCTGTGGAGGGTGTGCTGACCACGTCGTAAAAGCATCTGAATCAGGTCTTTTGTGTTTGTGCGGGGGCTCATGTGTGGGTGGTGGCTTCCCCAACCATCTGGTTCCTGTTACCTGCTGAAGTTACAGTCCAGGAGGACCGGCGGGTTTGAGGCCAGGGCTCCCGGCGCCGTTGGGGAGTGTTGGAAGAAACGCCGTCCTGAAAGCCCCACCGGGCGGGCTTTGTCTTTCGGCCCGGCCGCTATGACTTACAGCACTGTGGTTCCAGCTGAGGCCGAACCGGCGCCGTGACAGATGGCCGGGTTGCATCAGCCTCCTGCACAGTTTGAACTTTCTGCTCCTTTCCAGCTACATCAAACCGTATGCAAGGCTTTGCTAATAGGACTGCAGGTGTTGTCCGTGATCACAGAGCACCGTGCACCTAAGTTCAAGTTTGACAACGGAGGGTTTTGGCTTTTTGCATTTTTATTTTATCATTGTTGCTTTTTAAAAAAGACTAAATGAAAGAAATAGATCTGAACATATGTAAAAATGTTGAAACTATACAGGTTTTTCTCTAAAAACAAACACAAATCAACGATTTACTAAACCAGCTTACAAGTGTCACCATAGTCAGTAATTGACTTATAACACATTAAGTAATTTTGACAATTTTATTACAGAACTCTGAACTTTTTTGTTTCTGCTCCTCCTTTATTGGTTCTTGCATTCTGCCTCCGAATTAGCAAATTATTTTTTTTTTTTTTTGTCTACTATTTGAGAAAATGCTCTGCTCTTGTCCCATCTGAACTTTTGGGTGGATACGTGCTGTCTGTAGGTGATAAATCTTATTTTTTTCTACAGGCATGACGTAGTAAACACAACCTGTAAGGGTAAGTAAGGGGACAAGAGATCAGACGGAGATGTGTCGTACAGTTTTTCAATCTCCTGAAATCCCGCGCCCTGCGTATGTGTCCTCAAATGAGACAATCACGTGTCACGTGTTCAATGTATCCCGTTCACAACTCGTGCATGCAGAAAATGCGCACAGTCAGTGCGTTGTCAGTGCATGTTCCTTAAAAACGACTAGAGTGTGGTGTAACGCCACCGTACAACCATGTGATTCTTTTATGATACATTAACCAACACATTCTCATTCCCAAGTCGTCACATATTGACATTTGGTTAAGGATCCCTCCACGCCACGGTTTTATGTTTTGGGTTTCCTCAAGTTGTCGTTTTTTAGCGTGCTGGCTGTTCGTAGATCAAGGGTCTACGACACTCGGGACGCGGTACCTGAAGTTACCCGATGCACACTGGTCCTCGGGACGCGCCCAGTACCGGTACTTTAACCTTAGCCCGGTACCACGTTTAGTACCAGTTAGCGTCCGGGACCACGCTTGGTACCAGTTAGCGTCCGGGACCGCATCTGATCCAGTGTCTGGTTAGGGGTAGGGTACCAGGTTCGCATATTGGTGCGCTATTCGTCACAGTACTGGACCGGTTCTGGTTTGCGGCCCTCTTTTGTCCTTTTTCACCCATCATCAGCAAATCTGTCCAACTCTACAAATACAATATTGTCCTGTCAGACAAACTGAAACTAAAATATTCATTAAAAAAAGCTGAACAGTTCTATGCTGCTCTACAGAAATGCTGCCTTTAACCCTTTAACACCAGAGACGTCACTGTTGACACTTAAATAACGAACACACTTTGACATACCATTAACTCTTCAGCTGCTTACGTGATCAACGTAATTCCACTGGATTCTTGATTGATTGATCTGGTTTATTACAAGCATAGATTGTGGACAATACAAGACAAAACAATTCACAGATTAAGTCACAGATTGAAGTCAAGTAGAGTTTGATTGCTTGAAAAAGAATGGAAAAAATCGAATGTATATAATCCCACCCCTACTTAGTTACTTAATTTTACCGTTTTGCATAGTTCTTTAATCTGGTTCTGTAGTGACACAGAAAAGTCTGGCTCTGCTTCAGTATCCGCTGATTTACGTTGACAGTGTAAACACTTCACTACTGTACGTTTTGCATATTTGTTGCTTTTCTTCACTCCAGAATCCCCTGGAATCACGTTAATTGCACACACGAGTTATGGTTAAAAAATGGTGTTAAAGGGTTAAAAAAATAATTTTTACCAACAAAAATGGATGGGATTTAAAAATATAAGCTAGAAGAACGCCTACGTGAATATTGACACTAACTTGAGTCTACAAAATCTACAGAGAAATGACTTAAAATAGTCGTCTCCACGTTCTAGATTTATCAGAACATGCTTCGGTTTAGCTCCATTTGCCAATTATCCGCTTTCCCTTCTGCCTCATATTTTTCCTCCAAAATCTCTCATAAAAGCTGCCAAGTTGTGATTTCTTCGACTGCGCTCCATATATCCCGCTCTATTTCTCACTCCGTGCCGCTTGTGTTTTCCCTGGGTTTATTGCTGTCTATTTGGGCCGTGAGGGAGCCATCATCACTGCCAGACGGAGAGGCTGCTGTGTGTAAATATCAAGCGGTGCTCTTTCCGGCTTGTTTTCCCGGAGACGGTCAGCGCCGCGTGAGCGTTGGGGGGCCGTCGAGGAAAGCACGTTTACTTCTCTGATTATGATGAAAAATACAGAACCTCAAAAATACGGGTCCATTTAGAAACTGATGAGGGAATCGTTCTCCACTGCTGGCAGCTACCAAATCCTTTTGTTTATTCTCTTTAGGCTTTGATTCATGGTAATGCTCATGACTCAGTCAGATTCAGCCCCACTGTGGTGAATTTTGCAGTCTCTCTGCACACAAATGAATGTGACAGATGGTGGTGCAAACATGAACTATAAAAGCATTTAAAGGCATATACTTACAACAGCATTGTAGAGGCTTAATAAGCCGGCAGATATAGTGAATGTCATATGTATGCGTCTAATGCGGCTCATAAACATGGAGGTGTGATCTCACCTCCTTCTCTGCAAGGACAGGGAGGAACAAGTAAAAAGAAGAACTGAGAGTGTCGACATCACACCTGTGAGCCACTCAAGCTTTAGATAAAGTTCACTTGACTGGAGGCAGAGATCCATAGAATTAAACCCGTTTTGAGTTTAAGTTTTCGTTTCTGTTAATCAAGTCACATCAATCAAATCAGTCCTTCCCAATAAGGAGAAACTCCTAAAAAACCTGATTCCAGGAAAAAAGGAGAAACCTTAGGCGGGGTGGGGGAAGGTCCAATAGCTAAGATGAGCCGGAGGAGAGGTCCACGCCAAGAACAGGAGCACAGATGATCCACCAGGAATCTGAAATCTCTCCCGCTCTCTCTGAGGAACAACACGTGAATCACACTGCATCAAGCAGAAGAACAAAGAACTAAACATAGAAAGTAATAAAGAATGGAGGAGAGGTGAGGTCAATGACAATAGAGAACAGATACCCAGGGTAAATGTGGATAATAATTATGAAAAAAATAAAAAAAATTTTAGTGGATCAATATTAATCTAGACCCATGAAAGCTACAGGAATCGACCGCCATACAACAGCATTCACAAACACCATGTTAAAATATTGCTGTTTAGCAAAAAAAAAAAAAAAAAAGTGTCTGGAATTTTCTGCAATTCTAACCTAAACTTAATTATTTTCAGTTTCAAGTTTTCCGTTTTTAAGTTTCAAAACTTAAAAAATTCATTTTTTAAATCTTTTTTTCACTTTCAACCCTTTTTGTCGGTTTTGAATTTGAAAATTTCAGATTTGAAACCTTTGGCCTCGTTCTAGTGTGTGGGGGCGGGGCTAACAAGTCAAACTCGATGAAGGTAGTCACCTCAATTCAATACAGTTCAATTCAACTTTATTTGTGTAGCCCAACGTCACAAAAAGAAAGTCTTGTTGGGCTTCATATAGGTAATCGTTCAAAAGCAGAAGGTCCGTCATTAAATCTAAACAGCTGATTGCTAAACTAAACCAAACTGGTTATCCCTGCACTAAGACCCTCCTTTTCGGTAAGGAAAAACTCCTATAAAGTAAATTGATTAGAGCATTTTTTTCCATGTTTGTTCTTCAAGTCTTCACTACTATTCTGATAAAAGAAAAACTTGGTGTCGTAATTCTACCATCAACTGTTGCCACTTTCGTGAATCAAAAGGAAAACTTTCCATTTGTCCAAACCAAATCCGAGTTCCCGATTGGTCAAAGTTCAGCCTGGTTTAACCCTTGTATTGCGTTCGGGTCAAATTTGACCCATTTTCCACAGTTTAAAATGGCTCTATATACACAATATAAGGATTAACTTTCAGTCGTATTCAGCGGCCACACGTTCTGTACGTAGACCACAAAAAAAGTCAGAAATATGCAAAACTACAAATGAACAACAGTTTTGAACGCCAACATGCAAGTAGACTTTTCAATGGAAGGAACCACTTGAACTCATTGTAACGTTGCTTCAGAATGAATCAGAAGAAATTAAATTCTGTAAGATTTAGCCAAATGCAGATCAAAGTTGCAGCTGTACAAAAAACTAGCTGCAAAAATAAGAGCATTAGCCTGCCAGCGTCCTTCACCGCCACCTGCTACTCCTTCATCCAGCCTCTGAAGTGCATCAGGGTCACATCTCTGTGGGATCATGAATAGTGGTGAACTGAGCACTAAAAACAGGCACTAATGTGGAGAATAAATACTGTATTTAGATTTGTAAGTTTAAGGATTAGAGAAATAAGTATTCTCATCTTAAAGTCACACAATCTGATACAGTGTTAAAGCTTTTTAAAAGGTCTTAGAGCTCCATGTTTGTATTTGTTTTGTCTTCACATGAGAAATTAATGGTAAATAGGATTTTTTTTTTAAATTTTTTTTGTTGTTTTAAAATGTGACTTCCCGATAAAAAACAATCAAAGTTGAAAACAATTTCACGTTTTTGTTTGGGTTTTGCTTAAAATGATTTTATGGAGCCTGATATGGTACAAAATTTTAATTAATTTTCTCCAAAAAATAGTTAAAATATGTCATTGAGATATTATTCTGTAATATTTTTCTAAGTCAGCTGTCAAAGAATCAAGTCGATAGGAAGTATTTCATTTGTATTCGTATTTAATTTGCACATTTTTCTTCACAAACTTTAATTTGTGGCCAGAAATTCCTGTTTTTTGACATTTTGTTTGCATAAATTAGTATTTAGTTCATACATTTTCACCCTTTTGTGGTTTTAAATTACCAGTATGTTTTCACTGTTTTGTGGTCTTCAATAACTATTTAGTTTAGTTTAGGATTATTTTCACCAGATTTTGCTATTTTATGGTCATAAACTGTTATTTATTTTGGGTGTTTTTGCTATTTGATTGCATAAAATGACTATTTTGTTTATGTTTTCACAACAATGGTTCTAAACACAATTTTGTTTGTATGTTTTCAAGATTTCATGGCCACAAATTACTTCTGTGTTTTGTTTGTGGCTTTTTTACTATTTTGTAGCATTAAATTACTATCTTGCTTGTGTGTTTTTGCCAATTCATGGCCTTAAACTACTATTTTATTCATGTTTTAACAATGTTGTAACCACAAATTCCTATTATTTTGTATGTTTCTAATATTTCATTTTCACAGATTACTATTTCGTTCATGTCTTTTTGCCATTTTCTAGTCTTAGATTACTATCTTGTTTGTGTTTTTGCTATTTTGTGGCCTTAAACTACTATTTGTTTGCATATATTCACAAAATGTAACCACAAATGTCAGTTTCCTTTGTGAATTTTCCTTTTTTTGTGGTCACATTACTATTTAATGTACATGTTTTCCCCACTAAGTGACTACAAAATACTTTAACGTTCACAAATTTTCACTATTTTGTGGCAAATATGAATTCCTTTTACATTCTCACTATCTTGTAGCCACAAAATATTACTTCATTGTTACACTTCATCTAAAATGTGGTATTGAATTGGTATTGACCATTTTAACCATTTTATTGTTCAACAAATAAGTATCCAGTTAGCACATTTTCACTCATTTGTAGCTTTAAATTACAACTTTGTTTGTACGTTTTTACTAGGGATGTGTATCTGTCCCTCTCACGCGATTCGATACACATATGAATACATGATCCACGAATCGATACAAGAATGCAACTAACTTTTTGGCGATTCTAGTTTGATTCTTTTACCAAAAACACTAAAATCTACATATTTCTTATTCATATGGCCTTTAAATTCATAAAGATTAAAGCATGGCATCTGACAGAAATATAATTGTCATTATATCAACTGAAATTACAAGTTAAGCCCTCACACAAATATATATCTGGTATTAAAATACAATTTTAAAAACTTAACCTAATGTGTGTTCTAAACCAGATTAAAATATCTGGGTGTGCATTTTTTTTAATCAAGACACCAACCATCCTTTCGCATAACTGGAAAGTGTCTTAAAATGGCACAAAGAGCATTGTGTTTAATTTACTGGCACAGATGGAAAAACACAGACGGCTACATTTTAATATTCTCAATGTGATGTTGCCTCAAAATAAAACCAAGTGAGAACATAATGTATGTGTGATATTACTGTATTACTAAAGCCAACGTGTTATTTAACTAAAAAGAAAAAACCTGGGGACATTTCTGAAAGACATATTGGGAACATTAAGTTTTCTGCAACTTAACTTCAATTAGCCTTTTAATTTCATCTCATCAGATTTACATATTAAATGAAGGTTCTTTTTTATTTATTTTTTAAATATTTAAAACAGCAGAGGTAATTTAATATGTCCTGGAGGCTGCAGATCACACAAATCCACTCCAATTTAACAGAGGAGGTGAGGCAAACCTCTCTGTGTGATAAGCTTCTATCTTAGTTACATTTAATTTGCACCCAAAGTGAGACTGGAAAGAAATGTCAGTCGTCAATCGAAAAAAAAAGGAAAAAAAAAAACCCTGAAATATGAAAACTATAAAACACAGCAGATCTGAACCTCAAGATCTTGACAAAAAGATGACAAAAAGCCACATATTAGGAGACATTTGTTGACAAAGCACCATTAACAAGAGCAAATTGTTTTGTTGATCTTAAATATCTAAAGACTTGGAAACAAAAGTCAGATACAAACATTTAGAAATACAAATGAGCACAAGTGTATTTGTTAGGGTTGTAGGGAAAAATATCGCGATATTTCATTTGGTGATACTTTTATCAATACAAAATGTTGACGAGAAGAAATTTAATTAAAATCTATGAGAAAATGTATCTTACTTTTGTTTTACACTTAAACACCCCAACGCAGTACTTTACAGTATTTTATGGGTAAAATAACTTGTATATGAGATACAGTTGCAGTGCTTAGCATTGTGATCATTAAATAAAATTATTTTTTACCATTTTATTAACGTGAAATGTGCATTAATATTTAAGTAGAGTTTTTCTAAGTCACATTCTTTAAAGAAAATCTTGGGATATATCGTGATACACATCGTATTGTCAGACTCTAACCACTAATCACTATATAGTGCGTTCGCCATTTTTTTGTGCTAGAGTCTAGTAATTCCATAATCGAGTTCACTGGAAATTTTCCAGAAGTCTTTGCAAAAAACTAGCGTACATCGATGGTCACTAGATTAGCGGAGATGGACCACAATGCATTGCGGTCGAACAATTTTGAACAAATAAACATGATTAAAAGTAATATTTGAATAAACCAACTTCATTTTCACCATCAGAACACAGTGGAGTCATAAATTAACTTCATGAAACGTACATTTTTATTCATTTTTTCCCTTCGTGAAATCAGTGACGTTACATCCAGTTTTTAGAAAAACGAAAGAAAAGTAGTGAGCATCGTGTCCAAATTACCTTTAAAATCCAGGACACTGTATAGGCCTGCACTATATAGTTTTTTAGTAGTTAGGGGTTGGGGGGGGGATGCGGACAAAGCTTTGGTCCCTTCTTCCATGCAGATCTCCTCAAGAGCTGTGATGTTTTAGGACTGTTGCTAAGCAGACTTTTAACTCCCACAGCTGATTTCTAAATGCCAACTTTTCCCATTTCTTTTCATTTTGACCATTATAATTAGTATTTTGGGTTGCAGTTGCAGTGTCATAAAAAGCTCAATAACAAATTTTTTTTTTTTTTTATCATTTATTTTGTACATTTTATCTGGTAGGAAAATAAAATCTTTTACACTTAAAAGTATAAAAACGTGTTTTTACATTAGTTATTAATTTTGTGCATCTGTTTATATAGTTATTAATAAGTTTAAAAAAAATAACAAAAACAACAAAATAATCTTGGGCCAAACATAATAACTCCTCCCAACCCTCCTCCTTTTGACCAACGGTAGTCCACTTCCACCGGCACCCTGCAGGCCAACAGCACAGATGGTCATCGGTCAACGGCTAATGAATGTCTGAAAGTTCTGTTCATGATCTGCATGGTTTATCTGGCTTTGGGTTTTGCTACGACTCTTCTCCTGAATCAATTCTCAGCATTTGCTTATTTTTGGGACTTCTGGATTGGGCCCCATTGTGGTTGTACTTAATAGACTGTTAAAAAAAAAGGGATCATTTATGATTTATACCAAAAATGTTGCACATATAAGGTGTTTAGATGGCAGAACCCCGTATAAATCTTTTACCAACACAGCTCAGAGCAGAACTTTGGCTGCAGGACGTGGACAGAAAGCACCCGGAGCTGTCTGCAGGAAACTGTTTACTCAGATTCCCGCTTCTCTTCACGCTGCCGAAGGATGATGGAGATGTGGGAGGCAGAGCTTCTATTTCAGGGTCTTTGAGTGTCGTTCCATCGTCTTTGCCTCTCTTCAAACTGCAACTGGCAATCGTGCCATTTGCAAGGCGTCCGCTCCCCAGCGTCCCCTGCAGCACCTACAGATGTATTCAGCTCCCATTTGTCATTGCTGGGAATGTGGTGGCGTCAGCAGTTATGTTCCAACCTCCACCGATGGCAGCACACCACCGCTAAGAGAATTTCAGCTCAGCCTGAGGTCACTCTACTCCCTTATTACAGTTTTACATCTTCAGTGATGGATAATGATGATGTTGTTGCCCTATTTACTCTGCTGAGGCAACTTGCTACATGCATTTCACTTGTGTGTCGCCTCGCTGCTACAGACATTTTACCTGCACTGCACACTTAATGCTATTCTTGAATTTATTCACTCCAAACACCAACTGCGTTAGGACTGCATGTTGAATTTACCTTAACAACAAAGTGGTTTCCTAGTCTTTTTGAACAAATGAATTGAACATCAAATGTTAGGATTTTATGAGTTCCGATAGACTAACGCAATGTGTCTATGAGCAACATTGTATTGTAAGATATTTTTAAATCTTTACTATAAATATAGGTGAATAGATTAAATTGAAAACATATCTTTAGAGTTGAATCACACTTTTTGTTGTGTTTCTGTTTGCTGCTAGATTTTCAGGAATATTGTTTCAGGTAAATTCCTCAAAATTCTTGAAACTTCTTATTTAATGATAAGGATGCAAAGACCAGCCCACCCAGAGAACAGCCATCCTGCCGCGCCAGGGGGACAAACCCCGGAGAGCCCCCTCAGCCTCCAGACAAATACCCCACCACCACCCAGGAGTTCTGCCCCAACTCCCGGCACAGAAAGGAAGACCCGCCCCACGCTCCGGGTCACCACCCAACTGCCCCATGGGGTGTCCAGTAGAGAGAAAGGGGGATACTCATCTTTGAACAGAAATACGGATTCAGTGAAATATCCCAATACTTTATTAGGTGATACTTAATTCAAGTACTTTTTTATAAGCAAACATGTAGTTCAGTCTTACTTTTTTTTTTTTTTAGACTTAAATATTTTCTAAATTACTAAAAGAGAAGCAGCCTGAATTTGGTTGGGTAAAAGTAACTTGTTAATGAGATACAGTTGCAGTGGCAGACATAAAATCCAGTCCACCTCTGTCAAGGGAGGGGTCATCTGGACCCCAAAGAGGGCACAAGGGTTAAATATTGACCGTAATACCTGTTGGTTCACTAAAAATGCAGCAACTTTAGTGATGCTTTTGTTTTACTATTTTTTCAGGTACTCATCTTTTCCTAGATTTATTCTCAATATTTAACACATATGTTCATTAATGCTTATCTAAGCTTTACGTTGTCCCAAGCTAGCATTAGCATAAGCATGCTAACACTACCATGGGAGATTTCTTCTCAAGGTAGGACAAAGATTATTTAGATTTATTGGAAAGTGGTAATTATTATTTTATAATATTGTAATTGATGCCGATTATCAGAAAAGT
>NC_050531.1:15401472-15423825 GCF_002922805.2 Oryzias melastigma
ATTTAGATTTATTGGAAAGTGGTAATTATTATTTTATAATATTGTAATTAATGCCGATTAGCAGAAAAGTTAGTAATTATTTTGGTAAGATCTGTATCTTCAGTAACACAAATGATGTACTTTGAATTACTGTAACTCTTCAACTATTAGTGCAATTAAGGTAATTCCTGCAGAATTTGTTAACATTTTTTTAAAAATGACAGTGAATCAAAGAACATAAACACTGGAGCTCGGGTGTTAAAGGGTTAATCATAAGTGCACGATTGCTCACAATCTAAGTTCAAAGCGGCAAAAAAAAAAACTGATGACTGAGCAATCAAGTAGCATTTAAACACATCACTTACGGATGAATCTTTTCTTTTATAGAGACGTGAAAAGTCTCAAATCAGATTTGTGCATAAATTCTGTTTTGTGTGTAGTTTTTAAAGATTTATGTATGTAGTTAGTTTCAAGCTGTTGTACTGTTAAGTTGTTTTTGTGTAAATTGTGTTTTGTACAAAATTCTTTCATTCTGTTTGTAACCATCTAGCCTTGACCTGTCCACCATGGAAACTCATTTGACCAAGCTGCGCTCTGCTTCTCAGCTAATCTGAAGGCCACATAAAATTTGGAAGTCGGTAGTGATTGACTCGGCAGAAAATTGGCGACCTCTACGCTATATTAGCCTCAGTATCCACTGACCCTCGCTGTCATTTTCTGTGGCCTACCACTTTGAGGGTAAATTGCTTTAGTTCCCAATCACTTCCATTTTTTGATAAAAAAAACCTACTGACAGTTGACTGGAATATTAAGCAGAGTGGAAATTACACAGACGCCCATCATGATACTTTCACAAATGTTTACAATCCAAACTGCATGCTTAGGTTTGGGGTTTTTCTACACTTATGGAGACGATTGGAATACTGAATTCAATTATTTGGATGGATGAGCAAATACTTTCAATATTGTAGTGTACACACGTACAGTTAGCCACATCTAGCTGATATTTAACATGCAATATTCAATTATGAAGAGTATCATTAAATACCATATTTCCTTGACTATAAGGTGTTCTGGGTTATAAGGCAGACCGTGAATGAATGGTCTATTTTTGAACTTATATATCAGGCACACCAAGGTATAAGACGCAAAAAGGGAGACAAACGAATCAGAGAAAAGTCTGTCAATCAGTCAGACTTTATCAACTGTGTTCACAGTAACTCTGGAACTTGTTTGTGAAGTCGGTCAATTTATCTTGTTTTGTCCAACATCCGTGTAGCCTCTCACACTCGAGAAGACCTTGACCTTCTGCTCACCCTACAACACTTAGAAGAGTACAGAGGCTTAGTAGTCTGATTTTAATGGGAGGGGTGTTACGGCCCTCCAGTTCTTTCATTTCCTTCTGTTCTGTTTGTTATTTTCATTTGTTTTGTCTTTCCGTGACTCGACCAGCTGAGGGGGGGAACAGTGGGAATGGATCCGCTGATTGGAGGGTTTTGATCCAGACAGCTGATTGTCAGGAGAAGCTGACATAGACAAAAGCAGAAGAAGATATGATGCGAAAACAGAAGGCTGCAGTTATGTAGTTTAAACAAATACAATTGTAAATCTCAGTTTTGTCACTTTGTTGCAATACATCTAGCTGTGTGACGTGGACTTGAGTTTGGTTTGGAACAGCCTTGTTAGAAGCGTAATCACAGTAGGCTACCTTTACCTCTCAACCTCAACTCCACTACACGTTAGCCGGGTTAGCATATTCACGAGAACACCCAACCCTGTTAGCAACACTTTACTAAAATAAATGTTACTCTGACTATGTTATCTCACAACCTTTTGCTTCATGTAAAAAAACAAAAAAAAACAAAAAACAAAAAACAGTTCGACACTGCTACACGTAGCTATGTTAGAAGCGCAAGCTACGTTAGCATTCACAATACCTGCAACTCCCAACTTTGTTTGCCAAACGTTAAAAGATCCTGCTAATATAAATGTCACTGTAACTACGCTAACTCGATAATTTTGTTAGTACCACACAGAAAAACCACAGTCCAACAATTCTAAACATTATCCATCTTAGAAGTGCCAGCTGTGTTAGCACATTCACAACACCAGTTACTCCGAACCTTATTTACAAAACTTAAAAAAAAAATTGACTCTGCTAAAACAAAAGTTATTGTGACTATGCTAACTCCCAACCTTGCTTGTAAGATGTAAAAAACAGTTCAACACTACTACATGTTAGCAACGTTAGTGTATTCACAAAAACACCTAACAAAACTAGGCCTGGGTTGAAAAAAATTGATTAATCAATTTAAATTGCTTCAAGCTTAATAGATTAATAATCGATTCACAAAAGATATAAATCGATTTAGCACACAAGCTAAAGTCTGCTACTGTGATGCTAACGTTCAATAGAATTTCCCATAGGACGGCTAATGCTAACGCTCAGTTGACTAAAAAAATACATTGCTGACTAAATTAACATTTTATTTACTCACAGGCATTAAATTTCCAAACTCTTTTAAGGAAATAATTTTTGAAGTAACTATGTGTGGTCTAAAACTTTGTTTTTTCCCTATACTGTTGTCTTCTTCTTGAATTGACTGAACTTCTATAACGCGATCGCCACCTAGTGGCCAAACTGAAACGTCCTCCAGGAGAAACAGAACAATGTTTACAATGTTAATGATCTGAACATTTTTGTTAGAACTTCATCTTTAGAGAATCCATGTAACACTGTATTATATTAACAATCTCATTTTTTTACTAATACATTTTACAATATGTGAACTGTATCAGATTAATATAAATATATTCAAATTAAATAATGGATTTTTAATATATTTCTAAACAAAAGTGTATAAATTTGTAAACTTTAAACTGAATTGAAATAAAAAATCGAAAGAATCTGAATCGAATCGATTCTGGAAATTATAACCGATACATTTTAACAGACACATATACAAGGTTTTTAGTTCTTTTATTTTGTTTGGGTCAAAATTTCCAAATATGAAAAAAGGCGTCAAACATTCTAAAAACGTAAAAAATTTAAAGGATGAAAGAAAGCATTGTGCAAACTCACATATTTATTCCACAGGAATATATTTGCGACATTTAGCTGATTAGGTTCTCCACACAAACAAAAAAAACTCATAAGATGGGAAGGGGAATGAGCAAAACGATTTTTTCCGTAATAAATTCTAACTTGAGGTGAGACGAGGTGTAGAGGGCGGCGGTAACTTGTTGAGCAGCTAACGACAACCCTCATTTGAAACAGCTGACAGCTCTGCTCTCACGCCTCGTAGCTTCTGCAGCCACCTACAGAAACACAAAGGAGCAGCTTCGGCACACACTGACACTTATCTAATAAATTAAACTCAATTTATTACCATGTTTAGCATAATACTGGAGTTTAGCGGGGTTTTGTCGCAGACGTATGCATGACACCAATTACTCATTTTGATGAGCAGGGATAATAAATTAGGCAATTAACACGCTGTCAGGCTGGAGGGGAAAGGGCTTTACTGCTCGCTCTCAGACTCCCAGAATCCCACTTTCTTTTTTTCTTTTTTTGTTTTTTGGCGTGTAAACTGCAGAGCGGATGTGGGATGGTGTCGGGCTGTCAGGTGCCCCGGGTCAGCTGGGGGCTGTGGCGACCGAGGCCACGGTGGACGTTTGACCCCATCAGGAAACTTTGAGCGTTAAAGTGGAGATGCAGCGTCTTTCCATCTTCCCGGGTTAACCTGATTTAACTCAGAAACACACAGACACGTGCACGCGTGCGCACACACACACAGGTTATAGCTGCCAGCCAGTGAAGTCCCCAGGCGAGAGCTGGGGCTGCAGAGAGGGGAAACACATTAGCCTAATAAGGGCCATCTGGTGGCCATTCATTAACTTGACCATCCTTGAAGTCTCCGACCCAAAATGTCATTTTTCACTTTGCAGATGAATCCATTTGGTGTCAAGATGAACTTGGGCCAAATTACCAAAGATGGAAAATGAGAGGGAAATGGGGTAGCAGTGGGGAGGAGTTTGGAAGAGCCAGAGAAACTGTAGGGAGCGGATGCTCACGTGAGACCTTAAACCCCAAACCGTATTGTCCTGCCCCAATCCTGACACATTTAGTGATGTGTTTAATGACCGCATTAAGACTCAGGGTGGTCTGAGCCCTTCACCGCCCCTTTCCCATGATATAATGTGATAAAGCGATGACGCTAAGTGTTTAAGACGCCTTAAAACATTGTTAATGTCCACGGAGACGGGGAGGACAGAAGCTGGAGGGGGGGGGGATTAATGCTCACGCACCGTGACAGATACCTCGCTAGTGCATCCCAGACCTTGACTGATGCTCATTTACTGTGAGAAGTGATTTTTAAATGAGTGCACGCTCACACACGTGAACGCCAGTGCCCCCCCCGCAATGCAAACGGGGGGTCTTCACACTTTAATCAAGCTGTCTGATGAGATGCCTGCACGAAGAAGCACCTTTCGGTCACATTTCCACAACACTCCAGAAGGTCATATGCAAATATATTCCCTTTTCGTTTTTCTTCTTTATTGCATCTTTTTAAGTGGTGATGTAAGAAATGCATATGTTCTTTTTTTTATTATTATTTTTTATTTTTTTTAATTGAAAACTGTTCTGCTTTCATTTCAAACTCGTCGCTGCATTGAAGGTTGTTATTGCACAGCCAGTAACACCTTTAGTTTCTCTTCATTAAAGCATATAGAGAGTCATCATCAAGGTAAAATGATGAAGGCTCTTATTTTTTATTTTTTTTTCCCAGGACACATGCTGGGACAAACTGTCCTCCAAACTGTCCTTACAGATTTACATTTTTAGCACATAGCAGATGTTACTGTTAAAATATGAAGGGACGGGTTGGTTTACATGAAGTTCAGTCTATTTACAGGGCATTGAGCGGTTTTTGGTGTTGTCAGAAAGGAGCTGACATTTCTAAAGGATTTTGTTTACTGTGTGAAGCTGTAAATCTGCATTATGCTGGCTTTGTCAACTGTTTTTGGAGTAACTAAGCTTTCTAGTCTGTTGTGTAGTTTTAGCCAAAGGCAAGTTGTTTTGGCTAATTTTTTCTTATTCCCCGTTTTTTTAGGCTAATTTGGAATTTTGTTAATATTTCAGCAACGTGCTAGCTGTTTTGGCTAATTTAGTCTTTTTTGGATTTTTAGGCTAATTTTGAATTTAGCGAATATATCAGCTTTATGCTAGCTGTTTTATCTAATTTAGGCTTTGTTTCCGTTATTTATGCTAATTTGGAATTTTTTTTTTTCTGATTTTTAGGCTAATTTTGTGTTTAGCTAATATATTAGCGTTATGCTAGCTGTTATGTCTAATTCAGCCTTTTTTCAATTTTCTATGTTATTTTGGATTTTATTTAATATTTATGTTTTGGCTAAATTAGACATTTTCGCATTCTTGTAGGCTAATTTCGCATTTAGCTAATATTGTAGCAAGCTTTCAGCTTTGCCGTCTTCAGCTATTCAGCTATCTCAGCGAGCTATCAAATTAAGAATCTTTAGCTATCTGCATTAGCATCTTTAGCGGCCACATTCATCTTACAGCATTCACACTAGCATTATCACAGGTAATGCTTTATATCTAATAGTAATACGTTTTTGATTGTTTCCACATGCTGATGGATTTAAATAGTTTAACCATGTTAGCAGCTGTGGTGTCTTATTGTATCATTTTAGTAAGACCTGAATATTGACATTTAATCTGACTATTGTCAAAAATGACAGAAAATGTGTTTATTATCGAATAGAAAAAATCTAAATCTACTTTAGAGCTTCTTTCTAACGACAAAAATATATTTTCTAAAAATGTATTTATAAAACCTAACCAAATACACCAGAGAAATGTAAGAGAAAAGCTTTACCCACCGACTGTCCTGCTGCTGCTTTCTAAATATTCACAGAACCCTTAGGCATTTTGACTTTTTTCCTTTTTTAATAAACAGTCAGCTTTAATAAGAAAATAAGTGAAGTATTTTATTTATATTTTCTCTGGCATGCATGGACACTACACTGCCAGAGGGCCACATCCAGGCTGTGGAGCCTGGATGTGCCCCTACGACACCTCAAAAGAAAAGAACACAACCTACCATCCAGCCAGATATTAAAATGAAAGCCAACTTATGCTTAATAAATCCTGTGACAATAAATAAAGGAATTGACATTTTTCTGTTTTTTTTTTTTTTTTTAAATGAGTGCGTTAAAAAATGCATTACCTTCTAGACAAAATGTTCTCTAGTATTTTTTTTACTGTGTCTGAGCATGTGTGTTGTGCTTGAAATAAGAAACATGTTTACTGTGTAAATCACACCATAATGGCTCAAAAAGTCCAATGCTGACGTACAGGGTAATGTCAATGAAGCTGATTGAATACTTGAATCTATGAACCTAGGAGTAGTTCCTGGAAGTAAGGGATGCCCTCAAAGCTAAAGACGGAGAATTATCCTGTGTGGCTATCTTATGTGACGCCCAACGCAGTTGACAAGTATTGGCAGTCCAAGTGGTATGTAGTATGGACAAACGAAGAAGTAAAAACTAGCTTTGGGAATAATTCGGACCAAGGATATCGGTCAGTCTCCCCAAGAAATTGGAGCAAACCATTCGATGCCTCAAGAGAGGGATACGGTTATCTGACAATACTGTCCATGGTGTAGATGGCGAGCTGTTGACCTCCACTGAGCACCTTTCCAAGACGTGAGGATTTTCCTAATTCCATTGACACATCTTCAAGTGAGAAAGCAAAGGCTGGAGACCCAGAAGTGGATCAGGCGGAAGCCACGGCCATTGTCAAATAGCTCCTTTGTGGTAAGACTCTGGGCATAGACGAGTTCTGCCTCGAGTCCCTCAAGTCTCTGCATGTTGTGGGGCTGTACTGGGGGACACACCTTTGTGTGATAGTCAAGGAGAGTGTCTCTATACTGGTGGACCATTTTTTCAAGAAGGGGAACTGGAGGGTGTTTTACAACCACAACTTAACTACTCAGCCTTTCTGGGAAGATCTATTCCAGAGTCCTGGAAAAGAGAATTTAGCCAATAGTTCAGGGATGTTCAAATCCAGGCCTAAAGGGCACTGCCATTCAAGCTCTTTATTGGCTAAAGACACCTGATCCAGGTGATCAACAGCAGATAAGGCAAGGTTTCTGGAAAACCAGCAGGAGGCCAGCCCTCGAGGCCTGAATTTGGACACCCCTGCAATAGAACCTCTACAAGAACCTGCAGAAGGAACATTTCAATTCCAGCTCTACACCTTACACAGAATGCTTGAGAGTTCATGAGAATTCAATCTACATACTTTGTGGATTTGAAGAAAGTTCTTGATCTTGTCTCCCTACAGGGTTCTGTAAGATGTGTTATTGAAAAACTACATCTTGGGCCCCCTAATATGGGCCTTATAGTCTTTGTACAACCGGAGCAGCAGCTTGGTTTGCATTATCGGCGGTAAGTGGAACTAGTTTCCGGCGTATGGTGGACTCGGGCAGAGATGCCCTTTGTAAACAGTTTCATTCATATGTGTGGACCTAGCCAATGACTGAAGGAAGTCTAGTGCAAGGACTCATCTCTGCTTTTTGCAGAAAATGTTGTTCTATTAGCTTAATGAAACCATGATCTTCGATGTGCATTGGTGGTTTGCAGTTGACTATTAAGGGGCTTAAATCTAAAGCCATGAAATAGTTGGTTAGGCCTTTCTGGGTAGGAGAACTTCTGCCTCAAGTGGAGGAGTCAGGGTATCTTGGGATCTTGTTTATGAGTGAGGGAAGGATTGAGTGTAAGATTGACAAGCAGATAGCCACATCAGCTGCAGTAATGCGGTCGCTGTATCCATTTGTTGTAGTGAAGAAGAAGCTCGGCTGAAAGGCAGAGTCTGTGTCCTTGAAGATCTACAAAACACAAATATCTCATCAGCAGAGACTACAGATTCCACAGCCAGGTTTTAATATAATGTCACTCGTGTTCTCTTTCAATTTCCACTGCTTAAGTTTTTAACATTATCTCTTTCCAGCATTGTCATACACAAGTCTCAAACCGTCCGTGGTCAGATAACACGGATCAGATACACACTGCTTTCTGAAGGGCATTTTAATGATGGAAAATGAGAACCAGGGAGGACGGTTTATATTTACTTTCTGTGGTTTTCACAGCTCGCCTGCCAAACAGCACACTGTGCTATCTAAACCCCGGAGGCTGCCCATTGGTCCAGTTGCCAAGCCGGGGGACTTTTTAGCCGTGTTTGTGCCTTTGCGATCCAATAAACAGCTTTTTGTTTAAGTCCCTGCCAAAGCTTTTGCAGAAGTATATCTGTTTTCATGCTGGATCAAAATACAGCTGATTATCCCATCCTTATTAAAGCCGCAGAGATGCCAGCAGCTGAGTAAACCACATTTACAGCACCGGGGTAAAAAAAAAAAAAAAAAAAAGGCTCTTTTGTTTTCCCAGCGAGGGGATGATGCAGGAATGTTGGCTAATGGGAGCACAGATGACCATCTTGGCCCTCGTTTGTAGAGAGGAGGCTGCATGAGGCATCAGTCTCTCCCTCAGATCCCCTTACTTTGTTACACCCAGCTCCCTCTTCATGGTGTAGCTGCGGGTACATCAATGAAAGAGCAGGAATTAGCGTCCTCTTTGAAGGAGACGCCAATTCTTTCACCTGCTTTGTGTGAAAGAAAAAAACAGAATTTCACGAGAAAGGCCTTACTTTAATGAAAAAGGAAGAAAAACGATTAATGACAAATAAGGTTCCTAGCTTGCGTTGTGCTAATCCTCAAAAATCAATTTGTGACACGCAGGATAGTTGTGTTGGTTTTTATTAGTCATCAACACTTTTTATTATTTTTTTTTTTAGAGAACTCATAGTCCTTCTCTTATTCCCAAAGCTTGCATTCATGCATTAAAGATTCACCACAGTCGATAACAATCTACACAGAAACAGGAGAAGTTATTTCCAATTCTGTATCTTTGTGCTCCTGGCGGACTATAAGCTATAAAACTTTGTTCATGTTTCGTGAATTCACCTTGTATTTAACATTCTGTCTATTTTCCACTTTGTTTTAACTGCAAATGTTTGCTAAAATGTGGTAGCATGTTGCTAATCCCAGCAAGCTAACTTTAGCGCAAGTGATCATAGAAGTTTTGAAGAACTCTACAAAAGCATTAGTAAGCACTTCTTCCTGTATGGTTCATGAGATCAAAGTCTTTTCTTTTTTTTGGCGATTATCCTTTTCTGTAGGAGCTGCGCTTGCATGGCGGCGCTTTCAGCAGTACTTCTGTCTCTCTGTAACCCAGTTCTATGAACTGTCCTCCATGTTTGTTTAAGAAAGTGTTTCTTCTTCTAAATTGCTGTCAGCAGCAAATACTGGTACACACACCTACAGTGCCCTCTAGCGGTTGTTAGTGGAAAATAACTTTTACCATTTGAAAAGGAACACAAAGAAGCAAAAAAAACATCTCAATGCCCGTCTCACTAACAAAAACTCTTTGGATCTAACTTCTAATTTTCCCCGACTCGCACAAAAACAGATTCATTTAAAGAGGAATGAATGATGGGACCGACCCATCAGCCAATGCAATGCTCGTCTTCCTCTAGGCTATATTTTTAATTATCTTTTCGTCAATATTTGCTTTACGGTTGTGCAATGATTTAAGTTTTTCTACTAAGTCACTTCAAAAACTCATCCAACACACAGAAATATCAAATATTAAATATAGCGTGACTATGAGGTTTTTTTCTTTCCATTTCATGTTTCTTCTCCATTCTCACAGAGTTTCTATGTTGCTTGGAAATTATTTTTGTTTTAGACACTTATACACTATAAAATGTATCACATTTGACCTTAAAAACATTTGTGTGTGTTCACAAGGGTTATTGTTCTCCCACAACCATTTGAAATACAGCAACAAGTAAACAGACACGACTCAAAGTGTTTGGCCTTACCCAAAAATTCTGTCCAATATATTTTCTACATATAGGAGGAAACTTTTTATTTTGTCAGGTTTTACTCTGGGGTACACGGGTAGCAGTGTTTAGCCTGAGGATTTCCAATGCAGTACATTCACTCAATTTGTAGTCTTGTCTTTTCCTTTGACTAGTTCTACACCTTATGGCAATTCCCTTCAGGAGTCGCCACACCAAATTGGCTTTTACTGATACTGTATAACCCTGTATTTTAGCCGGGCTGGGGACCAGCACAGGGAGACCCAAAGTCAAGGCCATGGGGCCGGATCCGGCCCTCTGGGTATACATCTGCAAATTTACTTTTGCATGAATTAAATACAAAAGGTTGAAGAGACTGCTCTAGTTTTGTTGTTTAGCTGTATTGGCTTGTGGGCCAAAAAATTACTTTAGTGTTTTTGTTGTTTAGGTATGTTAGCTTCAAAGCTAAAATGCTTCCTAACCTTTGATTTTTGTTCAGCTATGTTAGCTACAAAATGGAAACAACTAGCTTTAATTACCATTTAGTTATGTTAGCTACAAAGCTAAAATTCAGATTTTTCTTTTTTTTCTTCCAGTTTTGATTCTTGTTACACTGCAGTCTCACGTGGTAGTTTTTGTAGGACTGGGCGATACTAAGCATTTGAGTATGGATCCGATACCGGTCAATATTGCCAATGTTGATAACAATATTGAATGCGGTGGATGAGACATGAACCTCAAAATCACAATTATTTTTAATCACCGCAAATGTTTTTTTTTTTTTTTTTTTTTGTAGATTTCCCTTTTTTAATTAGTTAAAAAACATAAAACAGAATTAGGTCAGTGTTTTCAATTGAATATATAAAAAAATGATTTAAATTTAATTTAGAAGTGAATGCAAAACAGTCGACAAACCAAAAGAAAGAAGTTAATCAAAATGTTTTACACACACACACACAGAAACTGGTAGAGATATGAATAATTGGTAACTTCTTAGTCTTTAAATAGATCAATAAAAACAGGTGAAAAGTTACTTGTCAAAAATTAGGATTATCTGCGGATTGTATCGATCCAATACTAAGACCAAGTTGAAATCGATACCATCGATATTTGGATCGATCCGCCTAGCTCTAAAATATTTGGTAAAGGTGTGACACAGAATCAGCTCCATTGCTGAAACAGATTGTCTTTGGTCTCTTTAGTGACCCACAGACATGCTAGCAGGGCTTAATACATAACCATTTCAACAGAAGCTTACACAAAGAGCTTCTGCGCCTGCAAATTACTCTAAAAACAAATCCACTCCCAGTGACAGCAGCATGACAAATGACTTTTCCCTACCAACATCAATTTACTTAATTAGCTGTCTAATATGTACAATGCTGCTGATAATGAGCTTTTAGAATTATCAAGAGGACAAAAAAAAGATTGGACAAAATACTGTCCATTTGTAGAATTTTTTTCTTTTTTTTCTCTCTCCTCCTGGCATGTGAGCGGTGTCCCTTTTTGTTTGACCCTGCATTTGTTCGCTCTGTCGGTATGGAGTGGCCGCACTGTGATTACAAATGCTGTTTGTTCACAGCACACAGCACATCTGTGGGAAACAGCCAGTGTGTACTCAGGCTGATACGACACACACCGCAAAGAGGAGCATGACACAGACGGCAAACAGGCTCCAACTTCAAATCTGTTATCCCGTGTTCAGTCATTTGATTTACTACTGAAACAAAAAAAAGGTGAGGAGAAATCAGCACGAGGTCATCCAACATGGACGTAAACGATCAAACATCCGAGGATCTGAGCTGTGCGTTGATCAAACAGCCACTAAACAGAAAAGTATAAAATATAAAAGTTCTTTGTCATTTATCAAGGTACACATACACAACGCATCAACACAAATGACCAGTGGTCTTAAAATGGTCCTCAGCTAAGAGATTTGAAGGGCCAAAGTCTCGACTTTCCAAGGCCGTTTGATAGAAACTGAGAGGTAATGTCTCTAGTCAGGTTATCAGAAGCTCAGGTATACCACAGGGAACTATACTCGCCCCCCTTCATTTTGTACACATCAGATTTTCAGTAGCTCTCAGACATCTGCAGAGATGATATGACCAAAAAAGTACAGACAGATTGACTCTGTTGAGTATTTAAAAAAATGTTTTTACTGTCTTGTACTTAGTGATATCTGTATGATGAATGGCTGTAATTTTGTGTTTTTTTTACTATTGTGAAGCACTTGTGATTTTTAAAGGTGCTATAGAAATAAACATTTACTTAGATCTGCAGCATCACTGTTACAGAAGAGCCTTCCTGTCCACAGACTGATAATTTTAACAAAAAAAAAAAAAGAGTTACTAAATCTTCTGATTTCATATAGTACTTTAGAACTGAACTTAATTGAGTTCTTAAAAATCTGATTTTGTGTGTAGTGAGTGTAGATCATCCTGTATTAAATGTTGAGACACTAAGAAACACTTGTACTTTACAACACGCTGCTAAGTTGTATTTGACAGACTTTTTACTGGATTCTTTGAGAGCTTTTTGACCACGTTTGAGTTCATCAACAGCAGCTCTGACCTTGACCTCCCATGAATCGACTGCGAGGAAAAGCCGAAGACGCCGGTCGGTGTGTAGAGTCTTCTCCTGGCTGCACCTTTGGGGGAGAGCACGGTCATTAGTGGAAGTTTTGCCAAGAGTATTTTCTCTTCCTTTTTCCCCCAACTTGTTAGTGAGGAGGAAAGGCTCCAGGCCTTTAGCAAGCGGAGACAAGAGACAAATGTATTCAGTCGGCTGCGCTTGTTTCCCTGCACCCATGACACCCAGTGCCTCACGAAAGCTGCATGACTTCAACTTAAGTTTCAGTTCTGGTTCTGTCTCTGACTTATATAATCACAGTTTTAGTTCTAAAGCAGACAGAAAAAGGCTTTAATATTACTTCAAGTTATAAAACTAATATGTGAAGGAGAAAACAGGACTAGAGAAATCAGAAAAACCTTAGAGGAAATATTACTTTTCCCCCCACAATTACACAGTCTGACCTTATTAATAACTCTGGATGATACTGTGATCAGTATGCAACTTTACCCTGAGAGGCGTTTTTAATTAAACACTGCTGTAGGCCACAGCAGGAAGAATGAGTCAGACTTTTAAGATGGAATCTCTTTAAAATGACCACTTGTAGAAACAGTCCAAGCAGCATCGACGCCTATGTAGTTCAATTAAAGCATTTCCATCTGAATAACTAATAAATCTTTCATTATAATTCGATTTTTCTGAGCTTTGTGTGATGTGATGATTTTTTTTCTGGGTAAATAACTAGAGCGATGCAATGGTGATACTTTAAAGAGTATAACAAATTTGATCACATTTTCAAGGTAACATTATTTTTCAAAAATACATGCTTTAAGGAAGTCCAATCATCAGTAAAAGTTAGTTTAATTTATGCACAGAATGCAACTTCTTTAAAAAAAATAATTAAAGGGAAAGGTGTTTGGAA
This sequence comes from Oryzias melastigma, assembly GCF_002922805.2. Lineage (NCBI taxonomy): Eukaryota > Metazoa > Chordata > Actinopteri > Beloniformes > Adrianichthyidae > Oryzias > Oryzias melastigma. The sequence goes on from NC_050531.1 coordinate 15,414,888, forward strand.
ATAAAGGACTCTGTACATGTAAAGAACTCAATTTAATTTATAACGCTCAACTTTCTTCTTCTATTTACAGTTCCAAACTGCAATAAAAACATATGGAATACCATGGCAATTGTAGAACATCTATTTCTTAAGTTTTAAGCGACAAACGGGAAGGAAGAGGAATTGCTTCAAAATTTAGATCTGCTGTGGTGCAGATATTATAGACCTCGACTCTAATTTGGACTGGATTGGGGAATTGGGGAAGTGACCATAGAATGAAATGTGTTAGCCCGCCCTAACAATCGAATCATAAAAACATCTGCCTTAACAACAAACACTTCATGACCTTCATGACCTCAGTCAAGGCCTAAACTAAAGGGACACCAGGCTACAGCAATGACACGAAAACAGAAGTACAAAACACTACCACACACATAATTCACAAAGACTTTGATACTTATAATTTGCTGCCTGATTAAAACTTCTGTCACCTAGTCCGTCGTCACACCCCCACGCCCAGTCCACCTTCATAGAAATGTAGATGATCCTAAAAACATGATAAATGCAAAACCAATTGTAGATTTTAAAAAATTTCCATTACAAAAATACAATCAACAGCATCAATCCAACAAGACTCACTGAAAGAGCTTCCCATTCAACCTGGTCAAACACAGGAAACTATCATTCCCTGACTTGCTCTCTCAGCCCTCTTTTTGTCAGACTGATGACAGCGCCCCCATGTGGTGCCTCCTGCAACACAATGTGGCATAAATATTTATCTATTTTTGCTTGTACTTTAGTCTATGCCGCTCCTACTGTGGCACAGGACGAAGACATTTGATTTTTGACATCATATCCTGATCATATTCTTCTTTTTGGGCGATTAGTGCTTCCTGATCTGAGCGGCTGCTGCCCACCTCTGGGCATCTTGTCTTTGGATGTGTTGCTCTACCACCAGTTACCCTTGTCATCGATAAAGTTTATTGTCTGTCTATTGTCTGGATCACATCAAAGTCAAGGCCCGGGGGCCGAATCCGGCCCTCTAGGTAGTTATATCCGGCCCTCCAGATCATTTTATTTTATGGTTCGATGTTATCTTGCACTTATTTCTAACTTGAATAATTTTGACAAAATATATTTTTACGAAGAGTAAAATATCAAAAGATATTTAAGGTTTAAGTTGATATTCTTGCCTGTTTTTATTCATAATTATGTTAAAATTTTACATTTTTAAAAATTTAGTTTTAGTGTTCAATAAATGTTTATCCTTTTCGGCCCATGACTTAAGGTGTGTTTTGGATTTTGGCCGAATATGTCGTTGAAAAACCAAAACAGACATTCAAATAAAAGTGAGCACAGACTTTGTAAGAGAAATCGCAAAGTCCCAAAAACTTTTTCAAAGTGAACACTAGGCAGGTGTCTGAGATTTAAAAGTAAAAATATTTCTATTTTAAGGTTGCATAGTAACACCACAGCAGCAGAATACCAACCATAAAAGAAGAAGAAGAAGAAGAATTTATTGTCATTGTACATTATACAACGAAACTGAGTGCAATCCTCTTCTGGTGCTAAAATAAATAAATTAAAATAAAATATAATAAAATACCAATGGATAAATTCAACACACATCCAAACAACCATACAATGAAGTTAAAACATTGTACTAAAAAGGCAACTAATTCCTAGCAGCATTTCCAAATGTGATGGCTCTGGAATAAAAACTGTTTTTTAATCGATTTGTCCACGATTTTATTGTTCTGTATCTTCTGCCTGAAGCAGAAGTATGAACAGAGAATGTCGCGGTGGGATGAATCCAATAATCTCAGTAGTTAACATCAGTGAATCTCAGAGACTGACATCTCTAGTCTATGGACAAGTTACTGAAATCAAATCACCCGATTGTCACATTTTCTAAGAAAAATTCTCTTCAAACACATTTTTTAAAGACTAAATTTCGAAGTACCATTTCATTTGAGTTCAGGAAGAAGGCATTTCATCTAAACTTTGCCCTTGAAAGATGGAAGGAAAGGAACGCACCGTTTATGGATCCAGATTTTTATCATTCATTTTGTTAGTTTGAGGTTAAATGAGAAAATAAATGTATCGTTTCTTGAATGTTAGGCTCATGTTTTGAGATGTCAAATTACGATAAAACGAGAATGTTTCTGATTAACCAGTGGATAAAATAGTCAAAATAAGGGAAAATCTCTTTTGACACATTTATAATAACACAAACACTCATTTTGTTGAGTGAGATTGAGGAAACTTGAGTTAGTGAGCCACTTTTTATTATGCAGAACTCAGAAATCATCAACAATGATTATTCCAGGTATTTCTGTCAATGTGAAGAACTCAAACTTTCATCCTTCATACCCGTGTTTCCTGTAGAGATAAAATACGCTCATGAATATTAATAAAATCCCCACAGTTTTAGCTGTTCTGAGTGTTAGTCATTAAGATCTGAGACTCTTTAGTGAGCAAACTGTGGTTGTAGTCAGTCGTTAACAACATTTTAGCAAGATCCGCACTGCTTTTCTATGAAAGTAACAGTCAAACCCATACAAGTCAAGCCTTGTTTTTATGTTAACCAGAGATTTCTGTTTAAAAGACATTTGTGTAAAAATGCATGAAATAAAAAGACTTTTCTGATGTCTTTAGTTCAAATCCCGTCAGACTGTTGACTTTGAGGGAAATTCTTTACTAAACGTGTCAGAACATTTGATAAAACACGTAACCCAACATTCTAAAGAGTATTGTCTTCATGTAATGCATTTTCCACACTCCAAGGCACACTTATCAGGAGCAGTTCATTTATGGATTACTTGATCTTGAAGGGATTTCGTGAAGTTTAGTGGAATCTGAATGTGTTTTTCTTTTCTAACATGATTGGGAGTTAGAGTAGTCACAGTAACTTTTGTTTTACCAATATTAGTCTATTTTTTTTCTTGATTTGGAAAGAAGGTTGAGTTACAGGTATTGTGAATGCGCTAATACAGCTAATGCTTCTAACACGTGGTAGTGCTGGATTGTGTTATTTTACATGTTGCTAACAGGGTTGTGAGTTAGCATTGTCACAATAACGTTTGTTTTAGTGTGTTTTTTTTTACATGTTGAACACGAGGTAAGAAGTTACAGACATTGTGAATATGCTAACTCTTCTAACCTAGCTAACGCGTGGTGGTATCAGACTGTTTTTATGTGCTATTTACAAGGTTGGGAGTTAGCATGGTCACACTAACATTTATTTAGCATGTTTATCATTGTTTAACACGGTCTATTATTTTCTAAATGTTGGAAAACAGGTTAGGAGTTACAAGTATTTTGAATAAGCTAACATAGCTAATGCTACTTACGCATAGTAGTTTTGGATGGTGGTTGTTTTTATGTATTGCTAACAAGGCTGTGTGTTAGCGTAGTCACAATATTTTTATTTTATTAGCACTATCAGTCTGTCTTTTTACAGAAATTAAACTATTGTGTGATGATGCAGCCGATGCCTCTAAGCTGGGTAACTTATAGCGGTGTCAGACAGTGTTTTTTACCAGTTATTTGTAAAGGTTCAGAGTTAGTGTAGTCACAGTAACTGAATCTGTCTGTTTTTTACATGTTGTAAATAAGGTTGGGAGGTACAAGTACTGTGAACACTTACGGTTTAATTGTGGCTAACATGTAGCAGTGTCGGAATGTTTTATTTATTTATTTATTTATTTTTTGTTGCTAACAAGGTTGGGAATTACATATATTCTGAATAAGCTATCATGACTAATGAACAGAGTGTTGCAAAAAAGATCCAGATTTACTGTCTGACTGATTGATGGACATAACTTTGACTTTTGTCTCTAAATTTTGATGGGGCAACTGTAGTTCAGAGGTAATGTAGTAAATAAATAAATAAAGATGCGTAAATAGTAAAAATGTGTAGAGCAAATTATTGGATCTTTATATTCCATGAAATTAGTAATCTCCATTACAATGTGCAAATACTGGCTAACTATTCTGAGGAAATGTTAACAGGAACCTACGAACAGCTGAGGGCCACCTCCCTCATGGCCGTCCAGCAAAGAGTGGCATTGGACACACTGCTGGCTGAGAAAGGTGAAGTATGCGGTATGTTCAGGGACTCATGTTCTACCTTCATTCCCAACAGCACAGCCCCTGATGGACATTTCACTAAAGCCCTGGAGGACCCTCGAGCATTGAGTAGAAAAATGAAAGCACATTCTGGAGTGGACACATCAATCTGGGACCAGTGGATGTCAGCGTTCAGCAAGTACAAAAGCCTGGCATCATCTACTCTCCTGTCTGTAGCAGTTTTTGCAGCCCTACACACCTTGAGTGGACGCTGTTCCCATCCTTGTATTCATGGAGTCCTACTTTGGATCAGGGATGTGGCCTTCCGTATACCGGGACAGCTTAAAACTCCACATCAACACAGTATTGACCCATGATTGACCTTGCTTAGCAACAGCCCAAACTAAAAATACTATGTGTACTAACATCATATTCATTAACAAACCTCAGGTTAACTCTACCCATGTGGCCAGGCGGTTTATCCTCAGAGCTTCTTGGGGTTGATTTGCTGGTGTTCACCTGTCTGGCTCTCTTTGGGAGAAATTGAACTCTGATAATATTGTCTTGTGTTTTCAGAGTTCATCTTGACAATGTTTTAGTTTTTCTGTGTCCCTGTACAAACTGTACCATCGACCTAGGAGTCGGTAGTTGGGGACCTCTGATCCAGATGAAATGGATCATCATGCCACCCAACCATAAACTGGTTTAAGAAGAGTCTTTATCATGCTCAAGATTTATGCAAATGGATAAAATATTTAAGATTAAAAACATTTCCTGTCATTAATGTTAGTATGAGTTGCCCTCTGTTTCTTTTTTCTCCCTGATGTTAGATATTATCCTCCATTTTCCACTGCAAAGAGGCATCAAAGCCCCTCTGAGGTTAAATACCTCTGCAGGCTTCAGCCGGAGAAGATGGCTGAGGAGACCATCCAGAACTAAATGAGTAAAAAGATAAGCTGAAAGCCAAAACTCTCTCTGTCTGCTAGAGTTTGTTCTCACAGAATAAACAGTTGCCTCTTGCTGTGGTACCCAGTCGGAGATACTTCTAAGAACCGAGCCTTCTGCTGCTGCATGAAATCTGCTCTGAGGATGCCTCTGCGGTGCCTGCCGCACCACCTAAGCTGTTCGTGACACGCATCACCAGCGTGATCCCGCAACAGGATTCACATCAAGACCGTCAGACATTTCAGAGGTGGAATCTCAGGCAAAGGTAAGGAAAAGATGCAACTCCTAATGGCTTTAGGACGACTTGTTCTTGTGGCATTTTTCTCATAATGGAGGACATTTATAAAGAAAATGAAGTTTAAAATTGAATTTCTGAGTATTTCTTTATTCAAATCTAGAACCATGTTCGTATCATTACTGACCAAGGTCATCAATACAAGGTTCTTTAAGCATTACAAAAATAACAATTAAATTAATAATTGAATATGTACTTACTTGCCACCCTTCCAAACTTTCCTGTCCCCCTCCGTCCCCCCATATATAATATGTTTTAGCTCCGCCCCAGAACACATACACCAATTTAAGGTTTTCAATCATATAAAATGATCATTCATTTATGTCAGTATCACTTAAAACATGAAAAAACAGGATGAAAAAGAAAAAAAAGTTTCATTTTTCTCAAAAGTAAAAGGGTAAAATAGAGCAGGCGTCTCGCTGAGTAGCAGCTCAGCCTCCATTAACGGACAAAACTGTATTTTTGGTTTCAATCTGAAGGAAACTGGAAACACCAGCTAGACCACTTAGCGCCGGCTCCGAAGAAAAAGAAGCCGGGATCAATAAGTGCCGCGCGAGGCTCAATGAGAACATTGATCATCGCACAAACAAAGAGGTCGCCACCATGGGCAGGAACAACAGAGCTCCAACGTGGTCAGAAGTTCCCGATGCGGGTCTGTGTGGGCTTGTTTATAACACACAGGATTATGGGACAAATGTATATGAAGTCAGAATTAATCCTGAATCTTTATTTCTGTGCATTCACACAGCCGGAGTCATCAGATGATTCGGGTTTGCTCCTCGAGGCATTCCTGCTCCACGGTCACAGTCTGCAGCTGCCGGAGGTGAGAGCTCCAGGATGAAATCCTCCGCTCAGCGTGGGGCGCCAACACCTGGGCCGAACACATGGTTAAAATTAGGGCCACCGCGGGGGTCCTGGACAGACCCGTGACTTTGACTGAAAATACCAAATTGTCCCCCAGAGTCAGAAACTCATCCGGACTCAGAGTAGTCGGTAGTACTTTAGCTTGTGCTGCCCTGTAGATAACAAATAAGACACTTTGATTGCAATTTTTGCTGATTTACATGAAATAAACAATAAGTTGGTCCAGTTCTCATATACAGTCAATGGTGCATAACTTATTATGTCTTTCATTTAAAAACTTTGTAGAAAGGATTCTTAAAAGTTAAATCACCCTCATGTACCAGACTTAGTGATAAATGTCTATTTTTACCACAACAAATGCCATTTTAGGGCTAACCGGAACATTTTAGAACAACATGAGCAATAAAAAGTTTCCTTCTGCAGCGTCCACACATTGATCCCTTTAAAAGTCAAAACATCCATTCATATAAATAGAAAAATGTGGAAAAAAAATCCTCGTAAACACACCATCAACAAACCATCGACACGCTTTAGGCTTTCAGACTTTTATTCACTTAAGATATAAAGTGTTAAAGCAAGAACAAAACATTTATAATGTCCTTTGGTGGGATTTGAATACACTTTATTAATACGGCATATGTAAACTGATATTCTTTGATGTCAGCACGTTGCCAATACAAAGGAAAAATCCACTGCACAACTAAAAATAATGAGTAAATGAAGCAACGAATGAGAGGAGTTCAAAGAAAAAGAGAAACCCAAGCGTCTGGAGGTCTTAAATAGATACATTAACGTTTTCTTTTTGTTTTTTTTCCATCACAGCTCCTCGGAGATACAAAAAGACTATATGTCTGGGGGGTTTTTTTGTTGTTTTTTGGTCTTTTTCCGGTTTGCTGTTAAAAAAAAAAAAAAAAAAATTGCAATTACAGCGATGGATTTTCAATGCTCTTCTCATCTGCTCAGGTGAAACTATCCTCTGGCCATGATGGAAGGGACTCAAAGGTGGAAAAAAAAGAAAAGAAAAGAAAAGAAAAGCTGGAGGAGGAAGCAGAGGAGGGTCAGGAGCTTCTTACACGTGTGCATCACTAACATCGGACAAAAGAATCTTTCAACCAACAAGGGCTTACAGAGTTCACGAAAGCACAGGTCAGTGGTGGCAATGCAGGAAGGGAGGATGACAGAAGAGAGACAGAGATTGAGGGGGGGGGTAAAGTGGGCGGGGTTTCGTGTCACAACGTGGCGTTCCGGACGGATTTCCTTCTATCCACAATGCACTGACAGCAAAGAATTCCTCCTGCTTCTTCACCTCTCTCTGTTTTAGCAACAGTTTTTTTTTATATTTATTTATCTCAGAGGCCGATTGAGAAAGTTTTTTTTCTGGTATTTATTTATTTATTTATTTGAACGTCAGTCGTCCAGCGAGTTGCAGAAGCATCCGTCGGGGCTCCTCGGCCGCCGTCAGCTCATGCCCCGAGCTGATTGGCTGCAGCTGTTGTTGCCGTGGCGATGCGAAAGGAAGTGAACGAGTCTGTCATCTGGAGTAATCCCTTCTCAAACTGGAAGGAGTTCATGTACCTGGTATGGCTTAGAGGGGGTGGGTGTGGGGGGTTGGTGGTGGAGGTGGGTTCACTTGTTCTTGCACAGTTTAGTCTTTTCAGGCAAATGCTCAGTTTGTCATATTTTTAATCTTTTCTTTTAGAAGTATATGTTTTTTTTTTATCTCTATATATTCTTTGAACTTAAATGGAAAGTTTTTGCACCCTGGCACATTCCAGTCGTCCTCAGCGCGCCAGAGGAGTCCGGCAGCTGAAAAGCTGAGCAGACCACAGTCCAGAGAACTCATGGTGGTATTATTCATATTTTTTTAAAGGTTATTTGAAAGAAGGGAGGGGGGCAAAGGAGGGGGTAAGGTGGAGGAGCGTCGCTCCCACTGACAGGTCTCTTCAGAGCGCGGCAGGCCAGCAGGGGGCCTCTCTCAGCAGCGCCGAGCCCAGCAGGAGCAGCAGGGTCAGCAGGCCACAGGGGGACGGGGGTGTCAGGGGCGGCTGGCCCGACTCCCGGCTTCCGCAGCCCGCTGCCTCCGACTCGCAGCGGCTCTTTTCACACAGCAGGCCCGAGTACTCTGGGGGGCAGTTGCAGCGGGCATTGTTGACGCAGACCCCCCCATTCTGGCAGCGCAGGAGCTCGTCGTCGCACACCAGGGCTGCAGCGGGAGCAGTGAGGAGAGAGGAGACACAAGTCAGTGTGGCGCACACACATGTTTGGGTCACTTGAAGTGTGCAGGTGTCTGATAACAGATTTTGATAAACAGTAAAGAATAGAAATAGGAAAAATTGTCTTAAAGTTAGTTTGTATATACCATCGTTTAGGACTATGAAGACAGTTCTTAAATATTTTTGAAATGGATCCAGTTAAAGATGAGAGGACTAATAAACTCATCAGGATGCAAAAGATAAGGGGGAAAATGTATGATTAAAAAAAGCCAATAATATTCAAATTTCATTGAAAAAAAATTTACTTCCTGTTTTGTAAAATTCTCACTTCCTGTTTTGTAAAATTCTCACTTGCTTTTTGTAAACTTTTAGTTTCCTGTTAAATAAAATGTTCCTTTTTTGGTTTTTATAAATTAAAGTTCCTGTTCAGTAAAATGTTATCTTCTTGTTAGGTAAAATATTCACTTCCTGTTTTGTAAAGTTGTCAGTTCCTCTTTGTAAAATTTTGATTTTCTGTTAAGTAAAATTCTCTCATTTTTTTTTTTGAAATTCAAACTTCCTGTTTAGTAAG
>NC_050531.1:15424065-15438867 GCF_002922805.2 Oryzias melastigma
CAAACTTCCTGTTCTGTAAAATGTTTACCTTCTGTTAAATAAACGTTTTCCTTCATGTTTTGTGATCTTGTTTCCTATTTTGTAAAATGTTTTGCTTCCTGTTCAAATAAAGTTTTCCATTTATTACTAATAAACCAAAATTTCAATGGTAAATTGGAATTTTTCTATCTTTAACAATTTTCTACAGGCTACAACAACATAAAAAGAGCATCAACTTAGTGAAATTACTTAATTTAAAAAAAAATACTTTTTTACAGACTAAACAGACTGTTCAAAGAACTACAATTTGATTTCATCTTTGTATTACCATTGATTCTGCAAGTTAATGTGGGAAGAGAGCTATAAACTGTAAGGAAGATAGCATTTGGATTTAAAATTGATGCTAAATTGGTTGCACCACCATTAGCAGGAGGCTATTACGCTTTAGACGTCCGCATTTAGTGACTGATATTTATAAATATTGTTAAGGAAATAGTGATTTTGTTACTTATCAAGCTAATTTAGATTGAAAAAAAAAATCATTAAAGTAAAAAGAAAAATAAAAACTTTAGCACCTCCTAGTGGTGGTTACAAATAAACTAAATTTAACACGTGGTATCTTTAACTTTCCTTTCTAAAACAAAAACAAAAAATAAAAAATCAAATACACTTGTAAGCAACCTCCATACAATGTTATATTATCATTTCATAGTAGGACATGCAGATAAACATATTAGCATAGACAGCCGAGACGAGCTGACAGAACACCAAACACATTAAAGGACCGGCTAAGTCATTAACACGGAAAACTTCCCGGCTTCCAGCACCCGCACTGTTTTTCCCCGAACACCTCTGACTTACACAAACTCAACATCAGGCGAAAATTCGGTGTATATTTAGAGCTGGGGCACCGAGGCCACTCTATTCCCAGCGGAGGCAAGCTGTCAAGCAAGCTGGAGGCAAACAAAGCAGCACGGCACAAACTAATAAACCCACACAGACAAATAAACAGTGATAAACACGGGGCCCACTTCTGTCCGTATCCGTCCTTCATGGGAGAGGAAAACAACGTGGTGAGCACTCGACGGACTCAACGGGACAGAAATATCACAAAAACAAATATAAGGCCTCCTTCTTAATGCGGAGGCTCGGATGCATGCCGCCTCCCGGGGAAGAGCCAAATAGAGCTTTGATGGGAGGCCTGTTCAGAAACATTACCTGCTTTATTCCTATTTCAGAGGGCTTTTTGTTTGTTTGTTTGTTTGTTTGTCTTGAGTTGACTTAATGCAAATAAGAAATAGGGAAGCTTTTGACTCATCTTACAGGTCCATTTGCTGTCTATGAGGCTTAGTCATAGTTTGGTTTAATTTCATATTCTCCTCGCATTGATTATAAGTGATCTTCTAAAATAGCAGCGAAGAGCCTTTCAATGCTTTATTAATTTTTTTTAAACCCACAAAGCCATCTTATGAGCAGCTTCTTTAATTAAACAACGACCTTTCATTTTACTCATCTTTCACCTCCAGAGGAGATGCTATCGCATGTTTCTGTTGTCTTCCACAGAAATGCAGGTTATGTGTGCTCACCCTTTCAAAGTAAAAGCAGTCAAAAGGGAGCTGGGAGAACAATGATGAGACTGTAAATCAATGGTCAGTCAGCTGTGAAAATGGAGGATCTGCTCACTTAAAGAGGCAACTCGTGTGAAGAATTCACTTTAGGGATGCATTAACCAAGATGCATTTAGACTTAATTATTTTAAATAAGGCAAAAAAGTTGTCCAATCAGATTTATTTTTGGATACATTTAAGAAAAAAGCAGCAAAAACAAAAATTCTATTTTGATTTAGGCAATTATGGACTTTTATGCTGAATTTGTCATGAATTACAGGTCACTTTAGCTTTCAACACATTTTCTCCAAGAACAAATTAGTTGTCTGCATGATGTAGACCTCTAGTGTGTCATTTTAGTGCAACGACTAGAGAAGCAACAACAATAGAGGTCATCCAGCATCTTTTTCTTGCTTTACTTTTTGTATATTGTGCATAACAGGAATTTAATGTTGTTTGAAAGAAGATTTCGGCCAGCTACAAAGAATACCGCCTAGAAGAAGAGAGCGGAAATGCTAGCTTAGCGCTATATTGGTGCTTTATAATGTCATCACTTTCTGTTAATCAACATTTGGCTACAGCGGCTCCGCCCCAACCATCCTACAACTGTTTAATTGGTCAATTTTACAATGGAAACACTGAAAATATACCAGACCGCTCAATGGAAACGAGGCTTTCAAATACTGTATTTTTAGCACAATGATGTCATTTATTAGACGCAACAAATTATAAAGCCCTGTAAGACAAAATAGGTAAAGATATTCGTCATTCAGACTTTATTAAATACATTCACAGTAACTCTAGAACTTGTTTGTAACACGCTACGTGTTAGCTGTGTTAGAAGCATTAGCCACCTTAGCGCACGATACCTTATTTTTGCGACACGTAAAAATACAGATCGATACTGCTAAAACAAACGTTACTGTCGCTACACTAACTCTGAACCTTTTTTGTAACACAGAAAAGCACAATTCAACACTGCTACATGTTAGCCACAATAGAAGTGTTAGCCGCTGTGGCGCGCTCGCAAGACCTCTGACTTCCAACCTTGTTTGCTACAAATAAAAACACAGAATAATACTGCTAAAAAAAGTTGCTGTTCCTACACTAACTTCTAACCGTGTTTGTAACACAAAAAATACAGTTTAACAACACTACATGTTAGCCACATTAGAAGTGTAAGTGTATTCGCAATACCTCTAACATCCAACCTTGTTTGCCACATGTAAAACAGACTGATATCACTAAAACAAACGTTCTGTGACTATATCTATATAACTCACAGTGTTGTTAGCAACATGAAAAATATAACACTCTGACACTGCTAGATGTTAGCCACATTAGCCACAGTAGCAAATTCACAATCCTGTATCTCCTAACCATGTTTGTAACACATAGTTTGTGTCTCCACTGTGTTCTGATGATGAAAATGTGGATGGTTTGTTTAAAAAAAATTACATGTAAACATTTTTTCACAAAAATTGTTCAACCGCAATGCATTGTGGTCTATATTCACTAATGTAGTGAGCATAGACGCTTGTTTTTGGCAAAGACTTCTGGGAAATTCTAGAGCACCCAGTTTTGAAATTAGATTAAGACAGCAGTAGAAAAAGGCGAACACACTATATAAAAAGTATAAGGGGGAATTCGGGCATAGCCATAGAAAAAATGAATAATACCACTAAAACAAGTGTTCCTGTGATTATGCTAACTCCTCACCTTGTTAGTAAAATGTAGCCAAAAGAACACAGTCCAACACGCTGCATGTTTGAGAAGGGTGTACCTGCAGGCCTGGAGACCCAGCAGCGTTTTCAGGACCGCATTCTCAGGACCGCATGCTCAGGACCGCGTTCTCAGGACCGCATTCTCAGGACCCAGGCTTTTTTAACACAGCCCCCCCAACTGGTTGGAGTTTGTTTTGTTACTTTCTGAAGACTTTACGAGGCACATTGCACACGTGAGTAGTAAGAGTAAATACATTATCGAAGCGCTGTTACAACATAAACAACTAGGTAATTTATCAGATAAATCTTAAAATATAAAAACTAAACCAATAAATTTCAGTTTTTTGCAGAAGCATAAACATTGATGTCTATATGAAGCTTAGCTTAGCTTTTATCCAATTCTCACCATTAGTAACATTTATTAAAACAAACAAACAAAAAAATAAAATAAACGGCACCCAGCAGCAAGGAGGCGCTGTCTCAAAAAACAAGTCCTGAAATCGTCCTGAGAACGTTGTTAGTCCTCCAGCCAGTAGGGGCGCTGTGTTAAAAAAAGCCTGGGTCCTGAGAACGCGGTCCTGAGAATGCGGTCCTGTGAGCGTTGTTGGGTCTCCGGCTCTGCAGGTATTTATTACTGGCATGTTTGCCAAATTAGCTGCAATAGCGAATCTACAATATCTGTTTATCCCAACTTCATTGAATACGGACAAACACTCTCAACCTTTGTTAGTAACACATGAAAAATGCTACATGTTGGTCATGTTAGCGTATTCCCAATAACATCCAATAATACATTTTGTCCTTCTCTAAATCACTTCAACATTAATCTGATTGTACTGAAGAAACTCCAGATTATAAGGCGTACTTTTGTTTTTCTTTTTTATATTAAGGCTTTTAGGTTTTCCTTATAGTGCAGAAAATATGGTAAATTGAAAGGAAGGTCAATACCAACATTCCTCCTAACTCAGGCTTGTTAATGTGTTTTTACTGTATATGCTAGGGAATATATTTCATTTTATTTTATTTTTTTTTTTTTAAAGAGCCGTCCCATTAAAAATGAATTGAGGACTAACAAGTTGAGCTGATTTTTAGAAGTTGAATAGCCATCCCCGCAGGCACATGGCTCCATCGGCTGCCAATTAAGCAGAGCTTAAAGCCCAGCATAAAACACAGGTATTGATTATTTAAAAACAAGCCTCAGTAACAAGCTGTGGCAGTGATGTAAGGCGGGTAGGATTTACGCTGGTGCAGCCTGAAAAGTTTCTCGTAGAAATTCCTTCAGGTGCCCTGCACCTTCTTCTGCCGTCACCCTCCCCTAACATCAAGTCTCCTGCATTACCGCGTGTAAACAGAGCTGGCACTGGGAGTAAATGACAAGATTTGTTGCGTTTGCTTTTGATATGAATGATAATATTTAGAGAGGAGGGCCGATGAGCTAGGTGTGCCTGTGTGGGAGACTGGTGTTTGGAGAGAGATTTAAGTTTTAATTGCATTTTTCCGTCTGCATGCAGATTAGGCCGCGGTCATGAGCATAAATTGTGCAGGAGGGAAGGTCAAGGCAGAGGGTTTGTGCTTGAATAATGACTTGGAGCTTAAGAAAGTACGACTTCAAGTGTTTGCTGTCGCACAAACTTTGTGCAGCCAACAGAGACAATGCAAACACTCCTGAAGACTCGGTTTATTGAAACCCTGCAGGTTAAGAACAATGAAGGTTTGCACAGGTCAGGAGGAATAAATGACCTAAGTCACCAAAGTTAGAATTTTCTGGAAAGTTTTTGATTTTTTTTTAATGTGAGTAGCCAAAGCTGTTTCATGGTGAATATTGCAGGATTACTGGATTGCCGTTTGCCCTAAATGGATTCTGGAGTTAGATCCCTTTTGTTATTTTTGTTGCTGTTGTGAAATGATGAGGTTGAGAATGAGAACCATTTTGTCCTTTATTTCCCTCAAATCAAATAGTTGTGAAAAGGTTTTTTACAGAAATTAAAAAGTTTTGCAGATTTAAAAAAAAAAAAACATTCAGGTCCTCATAATAGTGCATAAACGCGCACAAGTGTTATTATTTTTTTCTTATGAACACACACACAAATGTATAAACGACAACTCAAACATAACTTTATCTTTTGACCTATTATCGTGATACCACAGGGCTCAATTCCTCACATTATTTAGCATTTCTTTGTAAAGGGTCAATAATTAACAAACCTTACAGAACCATTTTTATGCTGATGAAACTTGTTTTTCTTTTAATGAGGTATTATCTAATAATGAGCAAATTATTATTTATCTTGATTTTGTCTTTGATATAAACTTGTAATTAAGCAAAAATGATTTCAAATAACTTAAAAATGACAGATTAATTCATACTTTTATATCCTATTTTGCTTGATTTCTTGATTGTCACTATGGTGATAATAATACGCATACAATAGACTTTGTATTATGTCGATATTTATAATAAACTGACCCTTTAAATAGCAACAAACTCATCACTTGCTAATCAGGGTTAGTTAGACGTCTACTACCGGTAATCCCAGATTAAACACTGTTATTACAAAGACCCTCCTGAGTCCTTTTTTATTATATTGTTTCCGTGTTTACTATATTCTCATGTTCAATGCTCATAGGTCCAGTTTAGCAAAAAAAAAATCTGCATCTTTATCCATTTAACAAAGCTTTTTTTTTTTTTTTTCCAAATGTGGCCCAACAGAATCCTCAGTGTGAGACATTACTGAAAATTATTGTATTTCTGAGTAATCTGTTAGTCACTTGTAAAAACCGTCATAAAAAAATTCTTGAAATGTTTGTAAATGTGTATATGTATATGTTTTTATTCTGTAATATTTTTCTCCATATTTCTGTTTGGTGGTTAAAAACAAAATAAGTTGAACTGATTGAAGTGATTTTGACGGGGCTCTGTCAAAATATCAGTCTGTTTTTTTTTTGCAAGCGAGGTCGGGTGTTATTGTAAAAACGCTAATGTGGCTAACTTGTAGCATTGTCAGACAGTGACTTTGTTTTACGTATCACTAAAAAACATTGGGAGTTAGTATAGTCACAGTAACGTTTCCTTTGGCGATATCAGTATGCTTCTTTTACAAGTTGCAAACACGATTGGATGTTGTTGTAGAAACATTAATGCGGCTAACAAGTAGCGGCGTCAGACTGTTTGGTTTTTTGTGTTACTAACAAGGTTATGGAGTTAGCAAACTCAATGTAACGTTTGTTTTAGCGTTTTTTTTTAAGTATCGGTCTGTTTCTGACATGTTGCAAACTAGATTGGGAGTTAAAGGTAAATGCTAATACGGCTAGCGCTTCTAACATAGCAAACGTGTAGCATATAAGAAAAAAGTTATGTGAATTCAACTGATACGGTCTGTTTTATAGATTTATCTCTAACTCTTTAGTCTCCCTTATAGTCTGGTGTGCTTTATTTATGACAAAAGTTTGAAAATAGACCGTTCATTGATGGTGCAGAAAATACCTACATTTTTGTGGATTTTGTCAGTCAACTGTTTCTATCTAATAAAAAAAGAACATTGAATTCCACTTTTCTTGTATATTTGCATCACACAGTGTGTTTCTGGTCTTTTTGTCTCTAACCTACAGTCTGAATCGATTCATACATTTGGATGGTAGACGCATTCTGCAGAGTTTCACTCCAGACAGTTTCTGGTTGACATGCTGAAGGTTTCTCGGAGCCCTGTGCACCTTCACAGTTTGCTCAGTCATGAAGGAGACGTATTGGGTCCAGAAGTTAAACTCTTGATATGAAAAATATTTAAATATTCATAGATTGTGAATATTTCAGTGAGGGATTGGGTGTGGATGTGTGCGTCGCTAAAAGAATCGTTGGGTGTTTCAGACTGGCAAATGAAATCAGTAACAATAACTATTTTCATCTTCTTAATTTTTTAACGTTTTACAAGCCTTTTTTTGTCTTTTGTTGCAAAATAGGAGTTTTTTCTCTGTTCAACTTGTTCTTGCTTTTTTTTTTCTCTATTATTATGTGCAAATTGATTTCCTGTCCTCAAGCTGCCAAGCATACGCTTCAGAGTCTGTGGCTGCATTTTCTCTTTAGAGGACGTGGGATTTGAGCCGTGCCCTTCACGCGTCTTTTTGTGTACAGTAAAAACAGATGTGTATGTTGACAGCGTTTGTCGATGCTCCGCGCGCTGAATACATTAGCGCCGACGAGACGCCGCAGTCAAAAAAACAGTGAATTTTAATGACGATCCATCTGTGTCAGGAGCTGTGACAAAGAAACTTGTCGCACTTTTTACATCGCATTTTAAATCATAAAAACACAAGAAACAAGCATTATGATCAGTTTAGCTTATTTCTGCTTAAAAAAAACTCTTAAGTCTATTTTAAAATGAAGAGATGGGAAAAACAACATGAATTCACCTTTTAAATTGGACTGTTTTAATAGTTCCACACATATATTCATTAAGTATTCATCTATAATTGCTGTTTACATTTTACGAATTTAAAAACTTATTAACCCAGTTGGTTTTTTTTTAGACGACAAAGCTGCAGCCTGTTTGCATGAAACAACTCTTTCTCTTTGAGTTTCCATCTGACAAACAGCATTAAGTGACTCTTTATTAGATCTATATTTCAAGTTCTGGGATTAATATTTATTAGAAAGAGGAACATTCTCTTCACTGGAATAAAATATGGAAGCCCCGTTAGAAATCATTCTGAAAAACCACCATCGTATGTCGCGGATAAATAAGTTTGGTGCCCAAAGCCTGATCATAATCATGAAGCTTCTTGGTTAAAAAGCTCCAATAAGATTTTTTTTTTTAGATATTCAAATCATTTTATGTTAAAAATGGTAGAATGTGGATAAATCTAAGACTTTGTCTGAATTCCTTCATTACTTCCTGGCCTCTAAAAGACTGTAAAGTGTGGGACTTTCCAGTGCTCTGAACTATAACGCAATTCTGACACATGCTACTTTTTTTTTTTTAAGAATAACTTTTCGACTATTCATGTAATGAATGTAATTTAAAAGGATTCAGCTTTACGCTAAAATCCAACCAGCTTATCTGGGTGGAGAAACCCTAATTACTTATTATTATTATTATTAATCTTATTAGAGCTATTTTGTTATCTTTTTGACAGTGACATTTTGGTAATTGTGGTGTCACACCTGATCATTTTTATATCAACTTAACAGCAGTGAGGCTGGCAGGGAAATGCTGTTTATTTCTTGATCTCTTCCCCTTGTGGTAGAATTGGGCATTGCAGTCATTTCTTTAAAGAACTATAACTCTCCACAGGAATGGGCTAGAAACTTGCTTTTTTTCATCGTCCTTATATTTCTTTCTCTTGATGACTGGGTCGTATTGAACCATCTGGCTGGTCACATGTTTGACATCCCTGGCCTAAATAGTCGATCAATTCAGGTACGTTACTTCGCTGTCGCTGGTGAGATCTTGGCTGTTAAAGGGTTAAATGGCAAAGATGATGTCACGCATTTGCAGAAGTAATACAAACTATTTATGAATCCTGTTTATGTGCAATTTGTTCTGATGATGGATGATTTACAGCAAATATTTTGAGTACATTTTGTTCAAATCGTTCAAACACAATGCATTGTGGTCTATATTTGACAATGTTGTGAGCATCAATCATTGACTGTAGAATCACTGGACATATCAACCCCTCCCCTCACGTGTTCCACATAGGTAGTATCCTGGAACATTTGATTCAGATTCTGTGAAGCTTGAACTAGCTCACTCATGATTGGCGACAAGTTCCTCTAAAAACATCAATCAGATCAACTCAGATCAATCACTATTGATGGGCTTCAAAATGGGCAAACTATCAGAAAATGACGTAGAAGGCTATAGCCTGGTTTTGCGAAGGCCAGAGGTAAGACGTGGCGTCAACACCTTGATATGTCCACTGAGTCTACAGTCAATGGCATCCGTGCACACTGGTTTATCGCAGAGACTTGTGCACCGGACTTTCAAATTGTAGATTCAGAAACCTTGAAAAGTTAGCGAACAGCGAGGGAGTAGTGAGGGAATTCGGACACGACCTAAGTTTATCTTTAGCTGAAAAAAGCTCAGAATGAGTTGGACTGAACGACCACCAGCCAGCATTCTCCGTTAACATTGTTGGTGTTGGACGCTGAGGGCCTGTTGTGTGCTGGCGCCGACGGTCACAGGCAGCTTGTCGAGCCGTCAATATTGACTCAGCTGTTGTGTTGCTGGGCTGTGACACGCCTGGATAATTGAGTTAGCGAGCGAGCGGCATGCATCCCGCCATGCCGTTGCTTCTTCTCCGTTTGCGGTCCGCCTGGCGGCGTGACGGCGCAAAGCAGCAGGTGGGGGGGAGGGAATGCGGGTTTGGAACTCAGGCAGGGGAAGGGCAGTGCGCTGCGTTTAGGGTCGGTTAAAGAACCTGCGCTCGTTAAAGGCTGGGGGAGGGCACAAGCGAAAGCTCTGCGACAAGAACACAGCGGAGGAAGACAGAGCTGAGGGTAGAGGGGGTTTTGGGGAGGGGAACAGCTGCACGGGAACGGTTCTACTTACATTTGCAGCCATTGTCCCACAAATAGCCGGGTAGACACTCCTGACACTTGGGCCCTGTAGTGCCCTCCTTACATATACAAAATCCTGTGCCATTACAGTGATCTCTGACTGAGCCAAAGGGATTACAATTACACTCTGGAAAAACAAGACACACACAAACACAGGCTGGAGAACAGGGTTGTGCTTCGACTTCCCGCCGCATTGTGGGTTAACTCTGACAGCTCGAGTCCTTGAGCTCAAACTGCTTCATGATTAGACCTACTTGATGGAATAATTGACCTAAAAGGCTCAAAGAAATGAGTGTGGAGTGGTGGGGGGGAGAATGAGAATGGTTGTAGATCCATGAACTTATAGATATTTAACAGATCTGCTGTTGTACAACATCCCATCGTGCAATGAGCAAATATGCAAAGCAATATCTGTGGGGGTGATTTCAGATGAACATGCTCTCGTCAAATCAATCACACAGACATGATGGACAGAGAAAAAGACACAAGCTGTGGAAAAAAAAGGTCAGACACATAAAGAAATGAGAGAAAAGCACATTGAAATGAGCCTTCTTTTAATTTTTATTTATTTGCATATTTTATCATGAAGAATATTACCACGCTGGTGTTCTACACCTAATTGACCTACCAGCTCTCCAGCCGCCGGAGCCAAAATGACTCCTGATCTGACAGCTCCTGACCAACAGATTGCACCTTTGTGTGGCTGCGGCTGCACCCCGGCGACATCCAGGGGTCAGGCGAGAGGGAAGAGGTGATGGCATGTGGACAAACTGGAGGGGTGGAGTGGGGGGGTGAGGTCAGCCTAGTAATGCCTCTGTGGCTCCTAATGCTAAGTGACGCGTTTCAGCTGCTGCTCCTGAGGCCCCTTCATGTATATGACATATGCACTTGCCTGGCACCTCTCAGTGGCGGTGTGACTTCCCTGAAACATTTCTCTCAGAAGCCTTGTTGCCTGTCAGATTTGCCCCTCTGGACTCACAAATGTGGCTGACACTGAGAGCTGTGAGTTCACACCACATATAGTAGCTAAAGATTTCAATAGCCAGCTGTTTCTCTGGGAGCTGTAGCTGGAATAATAATAATAAAAGACAAACCCAGATGATGCTGTTTATGAAGAGTCGAGAACAAAACAACACAAACAGATAAATATAGCAGCTTCGCATTGAAATAGAACTCATGGTACTTTTAAATGTGCTTTATTAGATTTTACAGTTATTCTTGTTCAATACTTTCTTTAATAGCTTAATATTTTATGCTAGTAAAAACTTTAATCAATTTTAATAAAGCAATTTAAGTTAGCTTATGTTTTATTTTATCAAATTTTGAATTTTTGAAATTTCCTTTTCTACTAATATGTCAAGAGTTCCAAAGGATGTCAGAAATATTTTTCCTTTTTTTTTATAAAAGTTCCTACCTGTTCATGTAAAATGCATGGTGCTTGAATTAGACGTTTATTCTTAATATGTAAATGTTCACAGATGTAAACATTTTTCCACCAAGAAAGCAACATTTTTACTTGTTTATTTAAAAAAAAAACACAAAATAAAAAAAAAATGAATTAGGTTACAAAATCAGCTGATTAATATTAAATATGAAAAAGTGCAAATGCTGTTTGGTCAAAAATTAGCCAAAATAATTAAATCTCTGCAGAGCTAGCTCGCTTAAAAATGAGCATAATAGCTTAGCTAAAAATGTCAGATCTGTTGGTTAACTCTAAATCATTTATATATTTTTAAGGCTACAGTGTTAATATTAATTCAAGAAACAAACAGTTTAAAAAAAGAAAGAAAAAAAAAGACAAAGTTAGCTAACAGTAGCTTTTATCAAACCACAGCAGTTTTCATCTGTAATAAAACGCATGAGGTCAAAACCAACAAACCAATGCATTCTGGGTGGTTGGGTATAATTTCTAGCTATGTTAGAAAAACTGTATAGTGTGGGACTATATAGTGCCCTGGATTTTAAGAGCAATTTGGACACCAACATTTCTTTTAAACAACAAATATGACATCACCAATTTCACGAAGTAAAAACCAAATAAATACAAGCATTTTGCAAAGACGATCCATTGTGTTCAAATGACGAAAAAAAAAGTCGTTCAGACACAATGCATTGTGGTTTCACAGAGACTTCTGGGAAATTTCTAGGGTACTTGAGTTTTGAATTGTTGATTTGGACAGCTCTACAAAATGGCGAACACACTATGTAGAGAGTAGTGAAGAAATTCAGGCACAATTTTTGTGTTTTCTGTAAATGTACTTGTATAGACTATTTTTATTTTTTTGATTAGCCTAAATTATTCTTTATTGTTGTACCTTTATTTTTAGGCTTTAATTTGTTCACTTCTCTGAAATTTCCTGGTATTTATCTACACCTTATCCAGATTTATTGTTCTCAGATTATTTTTTATTTTATTTATTTCAAATTTGTTGTTAGCGGTGTTGTTTAGCTTAGCTTAATCAACTCACTCCAGACTGTTTTGCAGTTGGGTCATTTCAACACCACTCATTCACTAACTATTCAAGCGTTCAGTTTACTTGAAGACGCTAGCTAGATGGTGGTCATATAAATAGCTAGAAGGAAGAAAAAAAAGCCTATCATATTTTTTTATTTAGCTTTTGCTAGCATAAAACAAAGCTAGCATTTTGTTTTTTAGTATTTAAATGTGTTTCAGGGGAAGTATTCCCACAGCTGCCTGAGACACAGAAAAAGACACTCAGAAACATCTAGAAAGGACAGTGTATGGAAAATGTGGGTGCAAAACATGACATTCCTCAAAAGGACAAGGGTGCGGTGAGGAAAAAGTGACAGGGAGGTGGCAGTGAAGTGGGGGGGACTAACCTATGCACACATTTTCATCGTCCAGTTCTGCTGAGACATTGCGGTAGTAGCCCATCTTGCAAAGATGGCAGTGCTGGCCTCTAGTGTTGTGCTTACAGCTCACGCAAATGACGGTGTTTAGCACCTCGATGTAGCTGCATCGGTTGGAATGGCCGAAGCACTCGCAGTCTTGCAAAGAGAGAGGAAATGTGAATGGAGGAGCCAGGAGGAGAAAGGAAGAAGGAAGAAGAAGGAGGAGGAGGAGGCGCAGGAGTGATGTCAGTGTTGCAAATGTCACAGCGAGGGGTTACCAAAAGTTTGAGTGAGGCGTTATGGCATGCGAGGTTTTAAGAATGGCAATGCTGCATGATTGAGGAAATGCTAGTAGGGTCGGTCATGATTAGTCTGACAAAAGGCACAGTCCGAGTTAGATACAGACATCACAAAAAAAAAAAAAAGGAGCGCGTTGTTAGTAGGATTTAGAGCGACACTTTAAACACATCACAACACGAAGCAAGAAAGGCTCAGAATCAATGGCACGTAAACAAGATCACACTATAGCCTCGTTTCCACTGAGTGGTATGGTTCGGAATGGTCCAGGCAATTCAGATGAGCGTTTCCATTCCAAGTATGACTGTCACGGACCAATGAAATAGATTTCTATCATTGTAGTTTGAGTACGGCATGACAATGCAGGTTATCCAGCATTTCTGCTTGGCCTTTGGTACTTCGCATGCAAAGTATTTAATGTTTACGAGAAGATTACAAACGACAGACGCTTTCTTGATGCTGTCTTTTGTCGTAATAACCAACAAACCGTCAACCAACAAAACCAAATAAAATAGGTTTCAAGAGTAGCTCTGCTCTAACTGAGCAGTTCAATTTTTTTTATAAACCTACAACAAAAAGTCAGGCTAAAAGAGTCTGTTTTAGAATAGAAACTCTCAAAATATTGGACTGGACCGGACCATACCGCTCAGTGGAAACGAGCCTTCAGAGCAACACAAAAGGAGCAAGAATGAAATGGGCCTTACAGCAACCTGATGATGGAGGTACTTTGATTTAAGGTTTATACCTAAATAAACACATACAATCAACATCTTGACAATCTAACATTTTCTGTAGCGATGTGCCAAACCTAATTAGAAACGAGAAAGTGGAGCTGTAATGCAGCACCTGCTGCAGCCTATGATGCTCAACGGCGGTGCTGCCCAAAGGCAGAGAGATCAGGACACCGGGTAGCCGCAGCTCGGCGGTCACTATATGAGTTGCCACACATAGTGACCACTGACACCATGTGTCACAGCGGAGACAGATGTGACCCTTAAGCCCCGTTGGCAGCCAAGCCGAGTGACAGCACACTCAAGGATCCAGAATAGGGCGGTTACCAGATGCGGCTTTTGTCCCAGGGACTGCTGTTGTTAAGAACCCTCTATTGAGGTCAGCTCTCTCTGTTCATCCACGATCAACCTGACAAGGATGGGAAAGAACGGACGCGAAACGTCCACTCCACTCTGCCTTCCACCTGCATCGGCACGTCCCGCCAAAGCCACACTAGAACAAACGCGTGCTCTCCTAAGACAAATACATCGCTTCTTTCCACAAATAGGCTAGGGCCATAAATCATGCACGCGTGGGGAATAAAAATGTCTCAGGAACATTGTTCCCCAAAAATAGTCGTAGCCAAAACAACCACTTTGTTTGCAGGAGAAACAGAAATGATTCCACGGGCCGTTTACGGGGTTTGGAAATGATCCTATTGAAGAGTGGGACTTTAATGTGCCCTCTGCAGTGAAAGACATCAGAGCTGAGCTGAGGATAGAGATAGAGGGTGCCTCAGTGCCGTAAGGGTTGCAGAGGTTAGGTGTGTGTGTGTGTGAGTATGTGAGGGGGATTACAGGTAAACAAAAACAATAGTTTATAGAGGGAGACTCGGGTGGCGTCTGGGGAGTAATAGAAGAATTTCGGAGCTCCTACCTCGCTTGCTGTTTGCAACGTAGACAGAGGGGGCAGTGGAGAATGCTAATTGTGGTGCGACTGGACAAATTAAAAGAAGAAAAACAAAACAAATAAATTAAAAAAACATGATATTGCAATCAAATATAACATGTGAGAT
>NC_050531.1:15438946-15443640 GCF_002922805.2 Oryzias melastigma
AAGGACACTGGTAGAGTTTAGTCACGTGACGGTTGACCCGTGCGGGTATTGTGGGTGTTTAGCTTGCCAGGGCCCCTGAAGGGTCATCGACAGAAACAGCCACATCTTAAGGTGAGTCTTGCAGTTCCCTTGAGGCTCATATGGCCAACTTAAGGGGCGCCATGAAAATGGAACATACAATTGTTGCGCATGTGGTACCTGTATCATGAAGTATTCGGTGTCTTTATGTTACACTGTAGTTGTTAGGTACTGACCCCTTACTGACGTTGCACAAATGCTGCACACACAAGGATTTTAAGTAATATGAAAGTGCCCGTAACATGCGTGTGGGATGCCCACACAATCTATGCTCTGACTGTCTAATTTTCTCAATTCTAACAGTCAAACTACACCGCTGGACAGCATTCATGAGGCTACAGGATGTAGGGGTGGTCTAAAAGTGACTCACCTACTTCACCCTTACATTCCCCCTGTCTTTTATAAGTATTTACCAGAACCTTTCATTCACATAATGCCCATAGAAAAACGTAAATGGATATTTTCACTCTACAGACTCACTGAGTGGTCCTTGACCTTGCCGTTTTGTACCCATATGTACAGGTGTACCGGTTTGTCAAATTTTTGCCCTGCAGACAGCTCGTATTTGCCCCTAAAGACAGTTGTGACTAAGGTGTAATCCTTGTGCTCTCTTAGGGGGTCCAGATGACCCCAGCCTTATGTTGACATGTTGTCCCTCCCATGACAAATGTGGACGCATGAGGACAGGATCTCATGTCTGCCATGGACAACAGTGAAAATCAAAAATAATTTTAAAAAAGTTCAGCGCGATATCTTGTGGGGTCCAGATGACCCCCACAACCTAGGATACCTAGCGTAGCAAAAGGCTTAAATAAAGCTAGCTGCTTGTACCCTCATCCGATACTATGGTAGTTTGTTTAACGGTTCAGTATTTTAATTCTGAATCATCAGAATAGAAAGCAATCCTTGACCAACGATTGTCCACTTTACGAGATGCATGCTTTACCTCTAATGCTACGTTCACATCGCCTATAACAAAGCATGATCAAGCCACCACTTTTAATGAAAAGTCTATGAAAATTTGTTTCAGGCTTCCGCGTTCAAAACACTCTTATTCACGTTTAGCTATGCAAGTTTCTACGACTGTTTTGAGGCTCTATGGCCATTGAACGTGAGTCAGAAGTTAACACAGGTCAAACTTTGACGTATCAGGGACTAGGATTTAGCAGTGACGTATGGATGGTGTCCCTTTAAATTCATGGAAGTGTCAAACGTTTGAGGAATTGATCACGGTGGAGAAACTGTTAAATGCGGTTTGTGGCCATGAGGAATACTACACAAAGTCTTTTGTATTTTGGAATAGAAAAATCTAGAGCAAGATTTGCACCACTGTGATATTTCGCACCAACCTTCTTCCAATTGTAGCTGATGAACATTCATTAGTAGAAAAAGAAGCCCCTGTCTGCTTGTTTAGTGTGAACACCATGAGGCGCATCAACTGCTCGGTGTGTCTGCAAGTTTAGATTAGAGTGTAACAGGGGAACCAACCAATTTTTTTTTTTTCCAATCTGGTTTTAAGATTGAGACCCGAAAATAACATGACATTTTATCCCCCCCTTCTGCAGTCTGTGTCCCTATCTCAAACTCCACCCCCCACAGTCAAAAGGAACAGAATCCAGTGTTCCCTTGCCACATCGCAGTTCACCTTTCTCTAGAAAAACTCTAGAATGGCTAGACAGTTAAAAGCTCAGTTAAGTAAAATGGGGCAAGACCATGAGGAGCTTTAAAAACAAAATATACAGGGAGCCAGTGAAGAATGTATTTCCTGATTTTTGTCTGTGAATATCCCCGAAAGGGGTATTAATATTTGGTAAATGTTTACGTCCAGACACACCCTTTCAGTTGATGTGTGTTAGCATCAATCGCAGGCAGAGCTGCTAATAGAAAACACTTTTTCTATTGGAGTACGAAGTGACCCCGCCCCCACATTAGTGAGGAAAAAGTTGTGTGGCCCTCACAAGAAAAGGTTTGGTGACCCCTGGCCTAAAGAATGCTCTATTTTTGTTGGATGAAGATCATGTTGGCATGATGGATTCAGCTCAGATGAGGTCAACGTGTTCTGCCTTCCTTCAAATCAAACATAGAATAGTCTCCCTACAAGCTGCAATGAAAAGTATAGGGCTGGGTTGATAAAATTGAGTAATCAATTTGAAGTTATTCAATCTTAATAGATCAATAATTAATTCATAAAAGTATAGCTTGATCTAGCTCATAAAGCTAACGTCAGCTAGCTTGATGCTAACTTTTAAGGGGATTTTCCATAGGACGGCTAATGCTAACGCTCGGTCATCTAAAGATACATTGCTGACATTCTTGTTTGATGCATTTTGATTTAATTTGGTTGATTTAGTAATAGGGACAGATAGTTTAAGTTTTATTCTTTGTACTCCTTTTCCTTTATTAACTGTTTTATGTTTATATAGTATTATTTTGATGTTATGTGTTGTTGAAATAAAGTAAAAGCTTAAAAAAATCTTTATTTACTCACAGATACAAACTTTCCAAACTATTTTAAGGAAATATTATTTAAGTCACCATTTATGGTCTAAAGCACCGTTTTTTGCTCATACTTTCTTCTTCTTCTGGTTTAAAGTATAATGCTAAAGCAGGATTGCCACCTAGTGGCCAAACTGAAACGCCCTCCAGGAGAGGCAGAGCAATTGTAGAAGCTTTTCCCTTAGAGAATACGTATAGATTATTAATGTATTTCAAAACAAATGTGTGAACTCAAAATTGAATTGAATCGAAGTGACTTGAGTGGATCGAAAGAATAGAAAAAGATGAGAATCGAATCGATCCAGGCTCTGGTGAATTGAATTATTTCTGGAAATTCTTATCGATACCCAGCCCTAGAAAAGTAGCATGTATGCACACATCCAGCATTGGACTGCACAATGTGCCACACTGCACCCCATCAGGGTGTCAGTAACCACACAAACCTAAAAGGACGTCATCAAACGCTGGAAATCAAAGGGGGAAAAGACAAAAAGACTAATTCAAAACATTTGGCTACTAAGGAGCCAGTTTGTGGTGAGGACAAACACCTGAGGTAGATCTGTGGCAAAAGTAAACACAGCTGTTGCGTAGTATTAGATGCCTACCTTCTTTTCGGTTAATGACACCTAGGGACGAGGCATTCGGCCGAACTGCGTGCAATTGAAAGAAATCAGGGGTTATTCACGTGTGCTTGTGAGATGCACTTAACAGCCTAAAGGGGGGAGACTACGGTGGTCGCTGACACAGACATCTGGAGAGACGAACATGTCTGGCATGACTTGGACCGGTTAAAAAAAAAAAAAACGGGGAACAGCAAATACAATGGGGAGGGGCTGACATGAACGAGCAGAGAAAATGCATCCAGAGATCCCCTTGAGGGACATCAAGGAGACATTGTATGTAATTTGCGTGACGCCCATGGACTTGCAGTGTCAGGTGTGTGAAGTCGTGGACAACCTAAGAAGGAAAAACATACCCCCCCCCCCCAAAAAAAAAATTCCCCATAAAACAACAAAACTTTATATTTCAGTCATGACTTATACTAGAGAGTGGAAACTATGTATAGTAAATGAAGGCGTTAAGGGGTATTTTGTTTAATTCATCACATTGACTATGTAATCAATATCTAATTACAGTCTATTTCTGGTGGAGGAATAACAATGAATAAATAATGGCAGGTGTTGGTACTTGGAATGACAGACTGCTGTGGGTAGCATAACCTCATAATTACATACAAGTCAGTATTTCCGTGTCAGGGAAATACTTTGCGGTTGGAAATGGAGAGCACTCGGCCAAAAACAGGGGGGTGGGGGTTGGTGGGGTGCGCACAGATGAAATTCTTCCTTATGGCCCACCATCTCATCACTTGATCTTTGTGTCCTTTTGGTATCGACTCCATGAATCATGCAATCCCGGCCGGTTAGCATTCAGTAGGGTGTTGGTACTAAGCCTATTACTTTAACGGCGTGTGTGGACAAAGAATGCAAATTTACTGCGGTAGTCTCTGGGCATAAATTGGCAATTCCCACTACCTCGATTGGTTTTATTTTCCTTTTTATTTGTTTTAATCAACAAAAAAATTGAGTGAAGGAAATGATATTATAAAGAAGCTTATGGGTATGAGTGAACTCTAGAAGCAATGTTTTTGTCTGGAACAATAATGTATGTAAACTGTGCTAGGTTATAAAGTTTTTTTAAGAGGTACAAAACGTTCAAGGCAGCTTCCACCAAGTGTGGACGTTCCAGCAAATCTCCTCAAAGGTAGATGGTTCAATTAAGAACAAGGTCAAATGTTCTGGATGTCACTTCACACGAGTGAAACCACGCTGGGACTGTTTCCTTTGTACCGAATTTAGACGTCTTTTCCAGCAGAAATTAAAAAAAAAAAAAAAAAAAAAAGGAAAGATGATGTGGACAATATATAAAAAATGTAAAAAAGCAGGTTCTGTTTGAAATGAATCACCAGATGACTAGCATTGTCCAGTACCCTTTATCCTCTTTGCTGGTGAGGTTCGGTGCTTGCTGGGCTTGAAATCTCTGAAGCTACATTCACACCACCCTCGGCAACACATGTTCCAGCTACCACTTCCGATGAAAAGTCTATGTAAACCCACGTAAAT
>NC_050531.1:15443771-15456988 GCF_002922805.2 Oryzias melastigma
CTCTTTGCTGGTGAGGTTCGGTGTTTGCTGGGCTTGAAATCTCTGAAGCTACATTCACACCACCCTCGGCAACACATGTTCCAGCTACCACTTCCGATGAAAAGTCTATGCAAACCCACGTAAATGTGTGTTTTGGGCTTCGACATATTGGGCCCATTTTTAAGACTGTTTTTGGGCTCTACGTACCATTAAACAAGTATAGAAAGGTAAGCCACGTCATCTTTCACCAATTTACTGACTCGGATTTGGTATTATCCGTCGTACTGAAGATGTCCCTTTTCAGTCACAGAAGTACTAACCATCTGAAAATTGACCATGGGGAAATTAATAATTTCGGTTGGAATTATAAGTCACCAAGTCTTTCATCACTATAGCCCAAGAAAGAAAAAGCCTGAACCACAAGTCTTCAACTGTAGGTGGGAGACTTGTCCAGTAACAACACAGTGGGCGTTCAAAAACCTGTGTATAGCTAGTTCTTGAATTGGTTATATGTATATCGGTGTGCCTGTAGCTTCAAACCAACAGTTAAGCACAGTGGTGGAGGTATGATGATTTGGCCCTCCCCAAAATAGAGTAGCTAAGCTGACCATGAAATCCTTTTTATAGATGGTTTTAGGTAGAATTTAAATATGTGTCTAAGGTAAATAATTATCAAGATTTTTGACTTGTCCAATCCTAAAGTGAGACTTCAATCTAATCAAAATGTTGACTTGAAGAGAGCAACTTGTGGGAAGGAAGGGAAGACCGAGTGACCCACTTTACAAAGCTTAGAAAGACAAAAGTTACAAAGTTATGCCCTGATTGGACCTTACGTGTGTCTCAGTAAAAACAATCATGCTGTGTGCAGGAAGGTTTGTTTTCCTGATGATAAGGCCTCTCGAGTTCAGGTTTATCTGAAAACATTTCCTCTTTGTCTTTAGGCTGGACCCTTTGGTAAATCCTGACCCATCTAATCCTATCGTCTGATTCCTCGTCTTTGGTCGTCCTCTAGGCCTCTGTCCTGGACCTCAGCATCCTTCTCCCAACATTATCTCTGTTCCTCCTCCCAACACATCCAAATCATCTCAATCTGCTTCGCTGGATCTTTCTCCAAAACATCTACTATGAGCTGATGAACTTGTTCCTGATCCTATTCATTCTTGTCACTCCAAAAGACAACCTCATCATCTTCATCTCTGCTCCCTGTAACCTCACCGTTCTCCTTCAGTCCCTCTCGTTGACACACATACTCATCACTGTACTACAGCTCTCATACACATCCTGAACATGTTCTCTGTCACTCCAAATTTCCTCATACAAACTACAACTCTTCTCTGTATCTTGTTATAGACTTTATCTGCAAAGACATAAACGCTCACTTCTGCCCTAAGTTCCCACCACTTTTCCCTGTTACTTCATTGTGTTACTCATCAGCTTTATTCCTTTGTAGTCCACAACTCTGAACATCTCCCTTGTTCTTAAAATGGGCACCAGAGCACTTCTCCATTCCTGAAGTATCTTCTCACTCCTCAAGAACAGTCAGGTCAGAAACTCGACTCTCCTAAACTCTTCCATATCTCTACAGGTATGATTTCAGGATCTTTTGCCTTTCAATTTTTTGTCCTAATCAGTGTCTTCCACATTTCATATGTAATGATCTGTGCTTCCTCCTTCTCCACAAGAGTTAGCTCATCTACTTATCGGCCTCTTAACACTTTCCTCATTCATTCACCCTTCAAAGATTTCCTTCCATCTTTTCAGCTCATGCTACGTTCACAACTTACTGTATGCTAAATGTTCGATCAAGAACACACAAAATGCGTTCCTGATCGAACATTTACAATGAGGCAAGCAGGGAAGTGCTACTTCTTCTTTTTTTTTCTAGAGTTTATCAGTTACCTACAGTTGGAGAAAGACTTGGGGTCATATAATTCTGTCAGGGCACAAGTATTAATTTGTTCTTTATGATAAACTTACAAGTGGTTGGTACTTCTGTAAATGAAATCACGATTAATTTCAAGTCTCTTATTGGTCAAACTTTACCTAGTTTAACTTGGCTGGGCGTTTTATAAGTAGAGTCCGAAAATGGTCTCAAAAATATGAGTAGCGCCACATCAACACTAGTTTTGAACTTGGAAGCCAGAATCGCTCCTTTACATCCATTTATACAGACTTTTTGTTGAAAGTGGTCACTTGAACCTCCGTTGCCGAGGGCGTTGTGAACGTAGCTTCACTGGTGGATCTGGTCAATGAATTTCCATCGCTGTCCTTGATCAAATCTACTGCATCTGTCTCTCTGCTTCACTTTTACCTCCTTTGTGTCCAACCTTCCATACAAGTCCTCATACACCCTTTGTTTGACCTTTGCCACCTCCACCTTCCTCTCGTCTTCTTCTGTCCTCTGTGTCCCATTTTTCACTACCAAGTCTTCTAATATATTTTCCTCGATTCAAATACCGTCCTCCAAGTCTCTTAAGCTATAGCTGACTAGTCATCTGATAGAACCTCCTGACCGTCCAAAGTCTGTTTCTCAAGGTCCAAACCACACAACCCTCTTCCTTTTTCATCTGCTCTCCCCTTGTTCTGTTCATCTTTCCCACCAACAAAGTCATCCTCACACTACCGTCCTAGTACCAATACAATTCCAAAACTATAGTACAAATTTTGACTGTGACACTAGAACTTTTTCAATTTTTATGCATATCTATCAGATCATTTCTTTCATTTTTGTTTTGACGGCACGAGGAGCAGCGGTCGCTTTGGAAGCAAAACGATCTACAAGGTAAGAGCCTCTTTGAAGTGACAGATTAACAAATAAGCAGACTAATTCAGAAGGCCACGCTTCATCTCTACTCTACGTCAGACTTCAAACCCGCCCCAACTATAGTCATGTCATCCATTTCTCAGATCAGCACTTTGTGCTTCCGAGGAGCAAAGATAGTGGCTCTAATTAAAAGAAAACAAATAAAAACCCCAGTTTTTGAACTCCTGACAAAACAAACTTAATTATTCCATAAAGGTAATTAATTGGATGTTATACACATCTGGGTACCATTAATTATTTTGTTACGGGGGGATATTCAGGTAAGGCAAGGTAAATGAGTGGTGACGGATTTTAATCAATTCCATTCCTATTATAATGAAATGCAATCTAGCACAAGCAGAATTGTTGTTGTTGTTGTTTTTTTTTTTTTTTAATATTAATGTCACCTTAATGGTCCGCATTAGGCAATTTTGCCTGGCTAAATAAACTTGAAATAGAATTGAGGAAAAAGTCAATACGGAATTCATTTACCTTCAAACAACAACAGGAGGGGGCTTTCTTCAACCCCCCCAGGATTTGTAGGAGTCTACAAACTCAAGGACGTCATCACCTTGTTTTTTTCTTTCTTTGCTGATCTGCTCTTATTTTATTAATAATGCCGGCGTGAACTTGATCTGCACCGGGAACGAGCCTCATTCTCTGCGGTTTGCTTTACAAAATAAAAGCCTGTTTCGACTTCAGTTCTGTTTTCTGGGGGGACGTCTGCTGAAATTGAAATCATCCACTCCCCTGATGATCGAATTTGTAAGAGAACTGAATGGAGGGACTCCTTTCCCCTCACGTTACAAACAGGAATGCATGTTAACCCTTTAACACCTGATCTTTAATCTTTAGCATACTGTAACTTTTCAATCGTTGACACGATCAATGAAATACTAGTAGATTCTGTAGGAAGTGGTAGGGTTGTGGCCTCCCAACAAGCTCACTCATGATTTGTGAGAGTGGTTGCCATAGAAACGTTGACTCAGACCGCCTCGGACCAATCACTGCTTAGTGACGTGGTCTGGCACCAATATGGCGGCGTTCGTATTGCAAAAAATGGCCACTAAAATGACTTCATTTCTTTGGAGCCAGAACTAAACCATTTTCTATGGGTGACATCACACTCACTCGGTCCACTTCTCTCATGCTACCGTCACACCGGGCACATGTTAAAGAACGCACTGCTACCCGATATCAGCGCAAATCCACCACTTACAGTTGGAAGAGGTTTGGTGCAAAATGTCCAAACGGTGCAAATCTCACAAATCTTGCTTCAGGCTTTTTCTTTCACAGCTTTTTTCGGATATATGAAAGACTTGGTGTCATATAATTCTGGGCGCAAATCATAATTATTAATTTCTCCGTCATGATACATTTTCAAATGGTTTGCACTCCTATAAATTAAGAAACACACCACCCATATGTCAGAATGGTCCAAATTTAATTGGTTTAACTTTCAACGTGGGTTCAATGGTCGCGTGTTTTGTGCGTAGAGCCTTAAAACTGACTTTAAACCTAACTACACTTTTTTGGCATTGAGACGAATAGTTTCAGAAAATCTATATGTATGTATGTGAGCACCAAAGTCTATTCATTCAACTTAAAAGTTGACAACTTATGCAGTTTTTCCTTCTAAAATGCTGTTTATGTACTAATAATTGAAAAACTACACAGTAAAAGTGAATACATCTCTGTGAGGTGACAGTGTAGAACAACATTTACTTTGTTCAAGGCCTCAAATTAGGCACCAATGTCTTATTATTTAACTTTAGAATTGACAACTTGTTATATTTAAAGTCAAAAAATGTTTTTATGTACAAATAACTCAAAAACTGCACACTAGGAGTCCACAAATCTATGTGAGGAGATAGCTTTGTGGTGAGTATTCATATTATTTTTGAACAGATAAGGTAGTTTATATGAAAACAAAAAGCATGACATTTCTAAAGTGTGAACCGCTTAACCACACTGAGTGGGGTCAGAACAGCGCCGTGGCAGGACGGCTGGGTCAAACGGGACGTCTTGTCTTGCTTTCGATCCGGCCTCCATAGACACTTCTGCGGGCCGGAGTGGCCCTCCGCCAGGGGACCCGGCGAGGAGCGGGGGCGGCAGAGGCTCCGTCTAGTTTAACATGCATGTATGCTTCAGAGAATGTTCAATTAGCCGTTCTGCATGTCAGTTACTTCACAGTTATTTGCTGACTGATCATTTATTAAATATATTTTAATTTTTTTGTTTATTTATTTTTGATGACTTTTCATTGAAAGTGGTCGCTTATTCTGAGCTTTTCTGAGCCCGGTGTGAACGTAGCGTAATACACTCATGTTCAAACTGGATGAGACTTTTTGTCTTTTTTTAAAATAAAATAAATTAAAGAAATAAGCCAACCCTCTACACACACACACACACACACATTCCCTCACAGACGTATCAGCATGCTCGCTCTTCCAGTGAGGGATTCTGAGGACAGCGGTTTTTGTGGCCGGCGTCGTACACGGAGCATGTGTGGTCAGCATGCGCACACACACTCCAAACTTCAGCACGCAGAGGTTTGTTTCTACAGAGGTGATGAGCGGGTGGAGGGTTGTCATGTCAGGGTGGTGTGGTGGCGGTGGGGGTGGGGGGGTTGAGCCATATGTCCATTTCTGAGTCAGCGTCGGACTTTGAAGCAGCCTCTCCGTTCCTGCGCAGACGTTTTTAAGCTGAAGCCTGATTAAAAGCCACCTGGTGACAATCTGCTTCGGCAGTGAAATCGCTCCAAACCCGCTTTTTGGGAAACCTTCCCACATTAGTGATTCATCCCGGCTTGCTTGACACTTGAGCTTTAATCAAGATCTGAGGAGAACGCTCCTCCCGGGAGTGGCTTCCGAAATGGAAACAGCTGATATTTACTCCGATTGGGGATTTTAAACGGATCAATCGGGCCCGTTTAATGAAGAACTCCTTCTGCCGAGCAGTCGAGACGAAGCAGGGAGGTGGTGCTGCTGGAGCTGGTGGTGAGGGGGGGTCAGCTTACTAATCAATCTGCCGCCCTGGGAATAGAGGACACCCAGGAAGGAGTGCAGAACCAGAAAGATTAGGGAGACTCGGCTGTGAATGCACTTTGACTTGTTCAATACCGTCTCGTGGTTCCTGCCTGTCTTCCAGGCAGCGGTAACCTGACACATGGCACCTCTACTCTTTCTCCTCCTCCTCCTCCTCATCCTCAGGGGCTACTGGTTGACGAAGATAATACCAGCTGAGGCGCTTGCGGCTTATATTAAAATGACCCCCTGTGACATTATACTGCCAGAGAGGTCTTGGCACTTTAATAAAGTCTAGATGCCATTTATTTATAATGCATGGGGGGAGGAGGAAAAAAATAATAAAACAAATAAAAAACAAAAAAAAAAACACAAATGACATTTGGCATGCAGAGCCAGTTGAGAGCTATCTGACTGAATTGAGAAAAACAATATGTCCACATTATTACAGGAGCTGACACCCCCTCCTCCCGACTGGAGGAAAAAAGTCGTTGCTGAATCAGAAATGAACACGGGGCTCGGCGGGCTTGAATGTGCAATGAAGGGTGGAGCACAAGCGAAGCAGCAAGCAGTTGGTGGCTTCATCCACTTTCTGGAGAACATTTACTTACTAACGGGACCGATGCTATTAGGAATACCTGCAAGAGAAGAAGACAAAAACAGGTTTGTTTAGGGACAACTGCTCTCTCTTCAAAGACATTTGTGGTTGTTTTTGCTTTTTTAACTTTCAGTGGACAAAAGACGAAAGAAAAAATGGTTTGGACCACCTAGAGTTCATAAAACAAGATTTAAGTGTTTTTTTTTTTTCATTTTTGCCAAAACATCTGCTTCAAAGAATGCACGCAAACAACAAAAGCGACCTCGCAAATGTCCTGCTGTCAGATCGACGCGCCCCACCTGACGTTCAAATGCCATCTGTACCATTGACTTAACATTGACTTGACGCACAAATCGCACAAGGCACACAGCAAAAAAAAAAGTAAAGAATCGGCTCCCATCATTGGAGAGTCGACTCCTTTGACTCCCTACCAGGCAGCAATTCTTAGACCTGATGCTTTTGAGCATGACCCATCACTATATTCATATGGAGTACTTGAGTCTCACCTACTTCCCCTTCACTTACTTATGTATTCACTACGACTTTTCGCTTGCAGCAAACCTGTAGAGTAAAATATAGCATGAACATTCCCACTCTACTGACTCACCGTACGGTCTATGACTTTGATATATCGTGTAGGTCACCTGTGTTCCTTGTCCAGGTTTGTCCATTTTTTGCCTTTTGGGTTCTATATAAAACGCACAACCATTACAAGGTAAACCAGGTCAACTTTAACCAATCAGGAAGTTGGAGTTGGCGTCCATTTTCCATGTCGGAAGTC
Source organism: Oryzias melastigma (assembly GCF_002922805.2). Classification (NCBI taxonomy): domain Eukaryota; kingdom Metazoa; phylum Chordata; class Actinopteri; order Beloniformes; family Adrianichthyidae; genus Oryzias; species Oryzias melastigma. Next base: position 15,450,959 of record NC_050531.1, read on the forward strand.
CCAACTGTTTGAGAATTGATCATAGAGGAGATATTAATAACTGTGGTTTGGGTTTATATGATACCAAGTCTTGAGAGGGAAAAGGCTGTGGCAAGATTTGTGAGATTTGCACTGCTTTAACATTTTACACAAAGCCTCTTCTACCTGTAGGTGGCAAACATACACTAGTAGAAAAGTACAGAAAGAAAAAGAATCTCCTCGTTTGTCCAGTGTGAACACTAAGGGTGAAATGGGTGTTCAAGAATGCGTCCCCTGTGTAAGTCACCTAAGGCTTTACTGCGAATGTTCGATCTTGCTAGATTTTGTCGATTTTTAAGGTTTCCTCACGAAAAACTCTAAAACAAGAACTATTTCGTTGAAAAATCTGAGAATTCCAGTTGAGTCTTTCATGACAAACGCTAGTTTCAAAACGCCAAATGACGGCTCGTCTTTTCACCGGCCCGCTTGTCCATCCCTGCATTGTGCAATCTCATGAGCCAGGCGGCCACTGAGCAGATAACACAGTCTGTCTCATCCCCATGGCGACCAGATCTCTCCCCACACCAGGACGTCGGCTGGCCGTGGATCTAAGGAAACTTTTGTGGGCTTTCCACTCTGATCATTCCTCCATTTGAACCGACCGCTGACATCTCCGTTTTTAATTAAGACTGTAATTCACAGTTGTGGTGACAACACCTTTTATTTTTCTTGAATGTTCCTGCAGAACATTTCTATTCTCCAAAGAAAGGTTTCTGATTGTTTGAAAGTGTTTCTGATCCTCCCTTTTGGAGGGACATCCTCATTCCATTCTGCTGCTTTTTTTTTTCTCCAAGAAAGCAGTTTGCAAACATCCGACTCTCCGTAGGAAAGAAAGCATGCTGGGTAATAGGAGTCGCTTTTCCCCACATTTCTCCTGGAGATAAGATTATAGATCCTTTCTGGAAATCATTTCTCTCATGTCGTATTTAAAAATAAAGTATGAACACGTCCTGGTTTCCTAGAAAAAAAATATATGCGTTTAAAAAAAAGTGTGATCGAACGCCATTTTGATCAAAGAACCGTCACCCCGTTCTGATCTTTGCCCCGTCGGTGGTTTTTAGGGTCTGGACCTGTGAACTGAGAGCTGTGAAGTGCAGGTGGCTTTGCTGACACGCAGAGCTGGAGAGTAATGGATCTGAAACCTCCAGGGGGGTCGGAGAGCAGATGCTAACCAGGGGACAGGAAGGACGGGACAAGGATAATCACAGTCACGCATTGTTACACAGCGGCACAACAGAACAGAGGAAGAAAAAACTCATTTGAAACCTGAATAGTTAAACCGTCATGGCGTATCTCAACTCCAGAGTGGTGAATGTTGTGTTTTTATCTGCAGTAGCTGCAGATACTAATGGATGTTAGCATAACGTACAAGCAAATTCTTCTTACTGAGTGTCATAAAATTTATGTTGTCTCTAAATTACCGTAATTTCTGGACTATAGAGCGCACCTATGTATAAGCCGCATCCGCTCTATTTAAAATATGTATATAGAAGCTGCAGATATCTATGTTGAAACAATACTGCATGAACAGAACGATTTTGTAATGTAAATGTACCAGTATGGTACATAAAAAATAATTACCAGTTGTAATTTGTCACGCGTCTTCTATATGCTAAAAAAAAACAGTAGCGCAGGCTATTCTCCTCTGCGTTTATTTTTGTCTTATTTTATTTATTGGGCGGCTGTGGTGCAGCGGTAGGGCGGTCGCCTAAGATTGGAAGATTGCGGGTTTGATTCCCGCCTTGCCCGCTCATGTGTCAAAATGTCCTTTGGCACGTCACTGAACCCCAAATTTATGGTAAAGTAGAAAAGCGCTTTTCAAGTTTTCACCATTTACCTTACTAATTCCGGTTAGAGCGCCCCTATTGGTGGAAGAACGATCCACAGAATAATCAGAAAAGTAGCGGCTTATAGTCCAGAAAGTACAGTATCCTAAATATCAAAATCTCGTTTACGGACAGAGCGCTTTGTATTTTTTTTTTTTTTTTACAGTTTTGGATTGTGTGGGGCTATTTCCAAACATTAAATACAATAAACTACATTTGTGTAGCTTATATCCAATTAGCATATACTACAAAAATTCTATTTAAAATACGTGTTTGATCTATAATGAAAATAAACCAAAGTTATTGGATAACATGTCAACATGAACTCTCATAATTTTGTTGATTTGTGCGTATGGATTTGGGTCTTTGAAAGCAACATTTTGGTGTTTCCTTGGGACATTTGTGGACTCAAAGTGTGAGACAGTCAGGATTTGATTTGTGAAACAAGCGTAGCAAAACTTAACATCAAACTGCTGCAAACATAAAAAATAAAATAATTTGGTGGAATTTATTGTATGAGTTATTAATTAGTAATTATGCACGCACAAATCGAACGGAACTATTTTTTTTTTCCATACAAAATCTCTTTCCCCACAACCAGAATCCATATGTTCCTCTGGATAATAAAGTTTGCTGTCCTTTTTTGAAGAAAAAAAAAAAAAAAAAGATTTTTAACTGTACCAACCTTTTAGTTGTTTTAATAGTTTGACTTCTTGTTTGGCTGCACCACATAGAGAAAAGTGACTTTTGATGTTTCAGTTAAAAAATAAATCTATCAAAGGGGAAGCAATAAAAAAAGTGTATCCCACCGCTCAAACAGCATGTCCCTTGATCCACTGGGCTCTTTATTTGGGGGCAGCTGTGGCCCCATTTATGCTGCAACCCCACCGACTCGTCTGGCAACAACGGCTCTTGTCTCCCGCGGAATGAATGGAGTACAGGTGGGGGCCATTTCTCATGTGGAAAAGAAGCCCATGTGTCTCGCGCTCAGGGCTTCCTACTTAGCGGTGATGATCGTCATTATCCCCCTTGATGTACATTTGGCTGCTAAATCTCGTTTATTCTTCCACGTTTCAACAAACTGTTGCTTTTCTTATCATTTTCAGATTGGAAGCTTGAAGAAAAAAACGACAAATAGATGAAAAGGCGTTGCAGGAGAAGCGTCCGCTGAAGTCGCTGACAGAGCAATAACACGCCGGCGCTTTTTACATCCTGTTGGAAGATTAGCATCGACCCTCCTGCATTTAACGGAGAGGGATCTTAATATAATAGCAGGAAAAGTGATTTTTTTTCTGCCTCCAAAACCAATTCCTGCTCATCGTTTGAGTGGAGATGTTCTTTAGAACTGCGTTGACGCAGAGGAAATCTCCATGAAGATGGAATATATAGCAGCAATAAAACTGATACGGCACGCTGTATTTAAAACAGTTAAACTTTAAAAGGATAAAAATCTATCGCCACTTTCATTGCCAGTTATTTAGTTTTTTTTCGGTTTGTGTGATTATTTTCATGCAATTTGTGGACGATTCTACTGTATCCCTTGAAGTAATTAAAGCATTAATCCTGTTTAAAGCTAGAAAAACTGTTTATCAAAATGACTCTTTGTCAATTTTTGTCATTAGGCAGAGCTTAACCTTCACTTCCAGGTCGTGTTCTGGGAGAGCCAGAGCTCTGTCCGCGCCATAACTCTGCTTTATGAACAAACTGCGGCTTACAAGCAGATCCATGTGGGGTCATTCGATTAATTTTCAATCACTGTCAATTTCAATCCTCTCCACCTGCCTGGCCGTGCCATTACGGGCCACGGCTGCAATCTAATTTTGTCCTATCGCACAGGAAGAGCATTTGGAGCTGCGCGCGTCCGACGGCACGCTCCATTGATTTTTTATGCGTTGGCTGCTGGATGGCGAACACGATCTCCGAGGGGCTGTGTGAGTCACCGAATATGATATGCGCTCATGTAGGGTCAGCAGATGTGACACATACATACAAATGGGGGAGTGTTAGAGCGCCAGTCGGAGTGTGGCAGCGACTGATTTTTCAATAAATCTCCCCCAACTGAACTGCGTGGTTAAAGGTCCCGCTGTTTGGTTTAGGAAAGCTTTAGCCACAACTGATGTTACGGGTGGATACGCGCGTTCTGCAGGCGAAAAATGGTCGTATCATTATCGAGGCTGTAGAGCAGATATGTTCATGTCCTTTACGGGTATGCTACGAACAACAGGTCATAGTGAACACTTACACAACACGTAAAGGTAAAATAATGGTCATGTTGGTGAGAACAGGCGTCTCATATGGATCTTTCATTTTTCTAAGCCCCTTAAACCCTCCGCACTGTGTATGAAGCCCCTCAGTCCCCTTGACGTGATAAGTGTACGCCCCTTGGGCAGGATAACGCCTGGTTCACACTGGACGCGGAAGCGCGGAACGGAGGCCGCTTCCATTGAGTGCCCTTGTTAACCTGTGGTGTGGTTCACACCAGGCGTGGAGCGCTGCGGTCCTCCGCAGAAGGCTCACCCCGTGCTGTTCGGCGTCTGGTCTATTTTGTGTGCGACCCCCAAGCAATCCACATCAATTCTAGCAGAAAGTTTCCGTATTTTCCGCACTATAACGCGCACCTAAAAGCTTTCAATTTTCCGACAGTGCGCCTTACATATGTATCAATACTGAGACGCAACAGGTCTCGCAACTATGGAGAGCAGCAGACGACTCCATTTCCTCCTGTAGAAGTAGTCCACAGTGCATGTTGGGATATATGACTGCATGTGACGACATATGAGCGTGCATTTTCATTTCCATTTGTGTGTGTGTGTAAAGACCCCAAAATGGTTCCTTTGAAGGCACACTCTTACGACGCAGATCTTAAAGTGGATCCTTATTGCAACCCCAGTTACTACTGTAGCTTCTACTCTATTAGCCTTATAATCTGGTGCTCCTTATATATAAAAACAAAAGTTTTAAAATAAGCCATACATTTAAGGTGGTTTTATAATTTAGTACACCTAATAGTGGGGAAAATACGGTACCTCAAGATGCATGGAAAAATCTTTATTTTTTTAAAAGTATAACCTATTTTTTACAGTAAAATATCGTGATTGACAAATGCAATCATGTTTTTGTATCTAAACACACTGTAGAGATGAAAATATACATACAATCACAACACATACACAGACAGTACACATACTTCTCTGTGTGTCTAAACAACGGATAAATTAAAGAAGTGTAGGCCTACTAACTTCTTGCTTCTTTTTAACAGAAACATGGGGTTATATTTTAGGTTATTAACTTAGCAATGATGGCAAAAACAAAAAAAAGCTCTAGCATGTCTCAAAGTCAAGGCCTGGGGCCGGATCCGGCTCTCCGGGTAATTTTATTTTATTGTTATTAATGGCCCGAAGTTATCTTGCGCTTATTTCTAACTTGTATAATTTTTACAAAATATATTTTAATGGAGAGTAAAATAATCAAAGATATTTAAGTTTTAAGCTGATTTAATCTGAAAGAATATTCCTTTCTTTTTGTTATTCATAATTATGCTAAAACAATATGGTTTTAAAGTTTAAAAAAAATTGGCATTCTGCTAGATTTTTGCACTACTTTGGCATTTACTTTTTTAGGCTATTTTGGAGTTTAGCTAATATTTCAGCTACATGCTAGCTGTTTTGGGCTAATTTAGGCTTTTCTGTTTGTTTTTAAGGCTATTTTGAAGTTTAGATATTTTTTCAGCTACATGTTATCTGTTTTGGCTAATTTAGGCTTTTTTTAGGCTAATTTGGCATTTAGCTAATATTTTAGGTAACTATCAGCTTCAGCGTTTTCAGCTATTAACTTCATTGATTTCCGCTATCATCTTCAGCGGCTAAATTCAGCTTACAGCATTAAAACTAGCATTATTGCAGGTGATGCTATATGTCTAGTTTGTAATTATGTTAAAAAGTTACAGTTTTAAAGTTTTAAAAATGTAGTTTTAGTTTGTTTAATAACTGTTTATTCTTTTTGGCCCAGGACCTAAGGTGTGTTTTGGATTTTGGCCGCTTGTGCAATTGAGTTTGTGATTGCATGTGTTATTTAGATCCAGTGACATTTCCAATCTTAAACATGTTGATAAATTAACTGAAAACCTGTTTTCTTTTGAGCATCCAGCATTCACATTTCTAGAAAAAATGTATTTACCTGTAGGCTC
>NC_050531.1:15457132-15460360 GCF_002922805.2 Oryzias melastigma
TTTGAGCGTCCAGCATTCACATTTCTAGAAAAAATTGATTTACCTGTAGGCTCATCCGTCGGGTATTCCTTCTGAACCGAGCAGAATTAACAGGTTATTGGTTGACTTCCTATTAGGATTCAGCCCATGTCATGGACCCGAGTCTGAAGCTCGGATGATGGCGAGCATCAGATCATTGTTTCTGTCAGCCTCCCCCCCGCTCTGACCTTCAGCGCCGCTCACCTGTTTGCTTTGGCGCTCGGCTGGACTGCACTGGGGGAAAGAACTTATCTGTTGAGTTTCCACCTCAGGCAAACTTGGTAATTACTTTCTGTGGCTGCCATCGTTTCACAGCAATCCATCATCATCTGAAGCTCTCCGGCATCACGGGGGCCTCGTGACGGTGACGGGCACGGCTAACTGATTAGAGGCCGCGGTCCCTGCCAAAAACACGAGCGTCCGGCTAGCGAGCCGATTGAATTCCTCTGGAGCAAAATTACAGTTTGCGTCGTGGGAGCGCCCACTTCGCTCGTTTTTCTCGAAGTGTAGATCAGAATTGAAGCTGGCAAGTCTTAAAGTGCCCAGACGCAAAGTTGGAAGAAGCGGAGTTTAGGATTTGAGGGAGAGAATGAGGTGTACATCAGTGGTGGCAGCACAAGGCGGGGAGGAGGTGGAAGAGAGAAAAAAATATCTGAAGATGGAAGAAAACAAATATTTGAAAGAAAGATTACCGTCACAGCTGCACAGAGCCGAGATGTGGAAAAGAAAGAGTAAACAAGCTTGGTCTCTGGGGTGGTTTGGTGGGGAGGAGGTAGTGGTGGCGGTGGAGGTGCGGGGGAAGAGCAGGAGGAACACAAAACAAGAAATGGTGCCGGAGAAGAGAGAGGCTGAGGAAGACGAAGGGGGGGAAAAGGTAGTGAGGAAGATGGGCGGAAGAAGCAGCGGGATGACAGCGAGCACAACAAGAGTTCTGCGGCGCAGGAGAGCGGGGGATAAAATTAAGATTCAAATAATGGAGGAAAAACAAGTAAAAGCATATTTTGAGTGGGTGTTGAGTGTGAGGGAGAGGAGCCATGTGCACACAGCAAGAGTGAGCGTGGAAGCAGGAACATATGGCACCAACAAAAGACACGGCGTTGCTGGTAATCTGAGGAGAAAAGTTTTTCTTTAAATTTAAAGGGATACAACATTGATGTCAAATGTGCGTTATTTTTTAAACAGTAAAATTTAGTGTTTGAAGCATTAATATAACCCTGTCATACTGGAGTTGTCGTTGGTGACACCTAAAGCCTCGTCCGGTTCGATCCAGTATTGTGACCGTTTCCATTGCTAAATGTACCCATTAAACAGTTTCGTAGGCCCCCATCCGTTGTAGATCTACTGAAAAATAGAACAGGACAGCTGGAGCTTAATCACTTTTGCCACCAGTTGGCAGAAAGTGATGATGACATACGAAAGATAGCGCTAAGCTAGCATTTCCGTTTTCCTCTTTACGGCGGTATTCTTAACTTAAATTCTTGTTAAACATAAAGTACAAAAAGTAAAGTAAGAAAAAGACGAGCTGCTGGATGACCTCCATTGTTGTTGCTTTTCTAGTCGTCGCGCTACAATGACGCAATGACACGCTAGCGGTCTACACCACGCATGCAGCGTGAAAACAAACCACTCAGTGGAAGCGAGAATTAACTGAGTGGAAATGCTCAAATTAACTGTTTATGCAAGCAATCAGCTGGTTGTGATGTGGAGACAATCAGATTTACAAATGTAATATGTTACTTAGATGCCAACTTTCTCTGCCTAAGACTCTTCTGATTTACATTGATTGTGTAAAGAATCGAAAAGTGACAGTTCTCGTGTTGAATTTATCCACTGTTGATGATTTAACAGTCACATATCCATAAAAAAGCTGCACATTTATGCAACACTTTAATGACAAATGTAAAAATATTATTGATACTAAAATTGTACTACAATTTATTAAATATAAAAGCAAAAAAGTAATATATTTGAAACTGAGGAGGTTTGATCGTGCTACCACCACCTAGTGGTGATTTGGTTTATTGCATCGATTTGAACTTATTTTTGTTTTCAAAAATGCATCAATATGGAAGTGCCACCCCATGTTTTATTTCTTAAATAAATAGTAATAATTCAATGAAATTATTGATTTCTGTTCTATTTATTCATTTTTCAGAAATGTCTCTATATTCTCTCAAAAAAGGCTGTTACGGGTTTACATCAACCAGCCAGCTCACAACATGAAATGATGTATTTCTGTCCGTCAGCTCTGACCACGGTAAAGCCTGCTGCCACGCTCATCCCTCTTCGTATGCAGGGGAGGATCCATGCAGGAGAAATCCACTTCATGTTCAAGCCTTCCCCGCTTTGATCTGAAGAATTCATGAACTCTGAGGCCGGCTCCAGCCTAATCCGAACAAGTGTCTGTTAATCCCACATGGACGAGGTAATTACTCATTTTGTTGGGATGTACACAATCAAGGACATTTTTGGAATTATTAGCACTACGTGTATTATTTAAGATTTAGGGACAGGGTAGGTTTGCAGTCTGCCACAGATAACTGAAAAGATGATTCACTTTTCCATAGCTGAATTTGACCTGCACTACAGAACAGCAGCTCTTTAACCTTCACCATACTTACAATAAACACCTAATGATGAATTTTATTCCTTTTGAAGCTCACAAATAATGCAAGAGAATCTCAAATGCACAAGAGAAATATTTAAATCTGTATTCTTCAAAGGAAAATTGAAACCAAAAGAGAAGCCTGCATTTATTCAGTAAACGACAGCCATTATTTTTGTGTTTTTTATGTGAAGTATCATGCTACAGTGTAAAAATAAACTGCATGAATGTTGTAATGTATTTTTTTTTCTTTGACCAGGACTTTGTAAAGGCCCCTACTCAAACAAATTTGTTTGTTTTTTTGTCTTATTGTTAAAGAATATTATTTTTGGCTTTCAAAAGAGACAGCAGTGGATGCAGTTTATTAAAGAGAAGAGAGAAATGTAAAATTAAGCAATCACTTTTCTGAGGGTAGATAAACAAATTGTCAGCCAGAATGACAAGAGCTGGCAGGAAGACAGCTAGCAGGAAGAGGACTGGCGTGAAGACAGTGAGCATCAGAAGACTAGCATGAAGTTAGCTAGCATCAAGACAGCTAACAATTAAACATCCAGCAGAAAGACAGCTAATAGGAAGACATCTAGTATGAAGACAGCAAAAAGAGA
>NC_050531.1:15460380-15491283 GCF_002922805.2 Oryzias melastigma
AGTGGACTGGCATTGAGATGGTTAGCATCAAGACAGCACAAAGACAGTGAGCATGAAGACAGCTAACATGAGGAGGACTGGCGTGAAGACAGTGAGCATCAGAAGACTAGCATGAAGATAGCTAGCATCAAGACAGCTAACAATTAAACATCCAGCAGAAAGACAGCTAATAGGAAGACATCTAGTATGAAGACAGCAAAAAGAGAGTGAGTAGTATGTCAGCCAGCAGGAAGACAGCTAGCATGAACATAGCTAGCATGAAGACAGCTAACAATAAAACAGCTAGCACAGAAGACAGCTGGCATGAAGAGGACTGGCATACAAAAAGCTAGCATAACGACAGCTAACATTAAGACAGCTAGCATTAAGATAGATGCATGAATATAACTAGCATCAAGACAGCTAACAATAAAACAGCTAGCACAGAAGACAGCTAGCATGAAGAGGGCTACAAAAAGCTAGCATAACGACAGCTAACATTAAGACAGCTAGCAGAAAGAAAGCTAGCATGAAGACAGCTAACATAACAACAACTAGAATGAAGAGAATTAACATAAAAACAGCTAGCAGATGGACAGTTAACAAGACGACATCGAGCATAAAGAAAGCTAACATAGCAACAACTAGCATGAAGAGAATTAACATAAAGACAGCTAGCAGAAAGACGACAGTTAATAGGAAGACAGCTAGCATGAATACAGCACAAAGACAGTGCGCATAAAGAAAGCTAAGATGAGAACTTGACGACAGCTAGCATGAAGAAAGCTAGCATAAAAACAGCTAGCCTGAAGCAAGAAGCTTTACTTCATTGAGTTAACCAATTTGACTGATTATAAAAGTGGGCGGGGCATCTCTTATAACTACCAGAGATGGAAAGTATAGCTCTATAATTTGCAATTGTTTTTTTCTTCTTTTTACAAATAGGGACAAGCATGTTGGGATAAAGGCATTTTTGATTAGATTCGATATTTTAGCTTCAAGGTGATGTAATTTGGGTTCTTTAACATCAAGAGTTTAGCAACGTTTTCCAAAATAGAGAAAATCTCTCATTTGTCATGTTCACTTTGGCAAGAAAAGAATTCTTTTGCGTCAGAGAGAACAGCGTATTTATTTTGTGCGACTGACAAACAGACACGTTTGTCTTGACTCAGCCACCATGTCATCTCCCAGATTATTACCCAGCAATCTTTGAGCACACACACTTTCCAGCGAGTAATTCCCGCTCCATCTTGATGTTCATCCGTCACATCTCTCAGCTTTTACCAATATAACTCTGTGTTTAGGGCTTCAGAGTAAATTAATCTTCAACTTCTCATACCGTTGACTATGATGCTGACATCTGTCTTTATGTAGACTATAGCCAAACCAGCAAAAACATTGGAACCACGTGGTAGTTTAAGTCCTGCTTTTTATACTTAATTAGATTATGTATTTTGATGGATTCTATACTTACTCTCATCAAAACCCCTTTACTATGGGTTTTTAAGGAGCAGTATGAGTATATAAAAAGTAATCTGCTTTACTTTTAGTATTGACTATCTGTATATTGTAAATCTAACATTTTTATAGCAACTTAACAGCAGTGGGGCTGGCAGGAAACCTAACTCCATCAGAAGTGGCAACACATTGGAAAATAATACTGTTCATTTCTTCATCTCTTTTTATGCTGGTACTTCTTTTCCTTTGCTTCCCCTAGTGGCAGAATTGCGCATTGCAGCTATTTCTTTAAATAACCATAACTCTCCAAAAGAATGGGTTAGAAACTTGATTTTTTTTTATCCGTCAACAGCCTTATATATATATATATATATATATATATATATATATATATATATATATATTTTAATCTTCATTACAGGGCCGGATTTAACCATCTGGGGGGCCGGGTGTGGCCTGCGGGCCGTATGTTTGACACCCCTGATTTAAACAAATGGATGGCGGGAAGGGGTGGGGTTACTCTGCACCAACAATACCACCCATAAGTCTGAAGCAAATTTCTGATGAACTCCTGCCACTATATGCCCTAGAAAATTACTTTTTTTAAAAATTTTGGTCAAAAACACCAATAGTAATACTTTTACAACAGATTAAAAGATGATCAAAGTGGGTCTTCAGGTAAAGATTTTCTCACTGGAACTCTGGCAGTTGGTTTGATGACATAATTACTCAGAAGTTGATGGTTTTACAAAAAGGTTTTAAAAAGTAACCTGCTCCAGAAGTGTGGATTTAACCAAGAATCAGCCCCCTGATAGGATGTTCTCTGCAAAGGCATTAAATATTCATGTCAACGTTGGCTTTTTTAGAACAATTCTGACACATTTTTCCAATCTGGAATAAAGTTTTTGGAAGCGAGCGCTCACTGCCCTCCTCACGCCGCGTTTCTCCCCGCTCCGCAGTGAGATGAGCTGCCATGGTTAATTCTCAGACTGATCCCTCTCCTTCTGTCTCCACAGAGGAAGGAAACAAGAATGAGCGAGGATGAGAGGAGGAGGAGGAGGAGGAAGAGTTAGCTGTGACAAAGAGCGATGCCCACTTCTCCTCCTTCAATCTCTGCCATCCATTTGGCTCCACGTCGGTCTTGATCCGAACGCGGCGTCACGGTGAGCCCGCCCCCCCTCCAGATGATGATTCATTTACCTCCTTATCCCGTCAAGACGACTTGATGGGCACAGTAAAAAGAAATTAAATCTTAATTACATTTCCATCTTTGACAAATTTGTCTGTGCAGCGATGCCATATGCTCGCTTAGGGAAGAGTACGGAGAGTTTTGAGCGTTTTCTTTTCTTCACAAGAACCTTACATCCCTATAGATTTTTTTTTTGCTGCGTTATTACGTTATAGATTTTTTTCTCCTCCGAGACAAACTATAATAATGCATTTTAGAGTGGGACTGTTTTTCATCACTTGCAGGTCAGAAGGAGTGTGTGTCCTTGTGCGCAGAAAGGATGTGTGTTCAGCAGGTGTGTGTGTGTTTGTGTGTGTCACCTTTTTTAATAATGTGCTGTCAATCTGAGCTCTGAGAATGGCTATTTCACTAACCCTCCCCAAGTCTCATAACGCACATCCTCAGGGAGGTAGAATAAGTCATCAGTGGCTGGCGGCCGAGAGTCCTCGAGCCGCGGCCAAGACCGCCAGAAATCACAGCGAACGCAATAAGACGGCAGGGCGGGATAAAAGCTGAGTTTTTTTTTTTTTTTTTTTTAATCCCAGCGTTGTGGAACTTAAAAGTCTCGTGGCTAAAGTGTGTGAGCTATAATCAGGAGGATGAACACGATGAGAAAATAGTCCCTGCTAATATAAACACTTTTAGGATTTTATTCACGTGTTGGACTTTTCAGCTTAAAGAGGGTTGTCTTCACTTTAAAAGAAACTTTTTAAGGTTTTTTACATCATATTTAGAGACAACAAAATATTCAAAAAGTGATTTTATTTTTAGAATTCTGTAAAAAATATTTTTGACAACATTTTACAAACAGCACCCACTGTTTGGCATCAGTGATTTGGCAGAGTTTTTATGCCGGATGCCCTTCCTGACACAACCCTGTACTTGAGGGGCACAGGGACCCAGTTAGGCAGCAGCGTCAAGGGTCTTGCCTAAGGACCCAATCTGGGTGGGGATCAGTGGACAACCCTGGGAATCGAACCCAGGGCTCCTGATTTTGAGCTCTTTTCAGCTTTTTGTTTTTCCTACAGGTCTCAGCTCCAAAAAGTTTATGTCAGGTATATCTTAAATTTCCTTGTCAGCTTCTCACCTGACCTATAAACTCCATAAAGAATCTATGAAATGAGGAGCACCATACCCCCGAAGCACAGAAAAGCTGAATCCCGTTTTCAGTGCCCGCGCACTGAAAACCCAAGTTTTTAACTAAACTCCAAACAAAAAAAGTTTTGGGTGATATTGTATTGTTTTTGAGATGCACCTGTATATCACGGCGCGTGCATATAGGTGCTGCGTACTGTAAATAGCAGCTCTTTTACCACTCCTGTACTCCCAGCAGTTAAGCTGCTGCATGTGCTGAGCTCTGTCTGACACTGTGTCCTTGTTTAGTTTGCACCGCAGGAAGAGCAGATGTTACTTTCCTCCTGGGAAACAAAAAAGAGAACAGACAGCAAGAGTTTCTGGGAAAAAAAAGGAAGAAGTTGAGATTATTATAGGCCATACTCCAATTTTTTATACCGTTAAAAGACAAAAAAAGGTCTTTGTTTCTCTTCCCTTTCTGTTCAACTCTAAAATGTCACGCATCTACCTGACTTTTACAAAAGCAGACGTCAAAGGTTTAATTTATACACAAAACCATATATGACAAACTCAAATTAAATAATAAAAAACAATGACAATGAACCCAAAATTCCTGCTGCAGCTGCACAAAGTCACACCCCAGCAAGACTTTCACACCTTCTGCATCTTAGCTTTGACTTTTAAAGATGCTTCTAAATATACTGATGCAACATCAAGCAACTTTGTGTTGTAGGTGATGACAGCTGCTAACCAGCAGCTAATTTATAACGTTCCCACACGTATGACATTTCTACGAAAGATTTCTCTTTTCAGAGAAAGATTGAAAAATTAAACCTAGACAAATGTACAAAATGCTAATTCTACATTCTTTGATGCACGTTAAACAATGTGCTAAATTTGTGTCTTTGAACACGCGTTTAGCCAACAATGTTCACACTTTCTTCTATTTCTACTTTCTACTAGTGCATGTCCACCACCTACAGTTGGAAGAGGCTTGGAGCGAAATGTCAACGCGGTGCAAATCCTGCGATTAGAGATCAAAACAGAGCAGCTAATTTATAACGTTCTCTACATGTATGACATTTCTACGAAAGACTTTGCTTTTCGGAGCAAGATGGGAAAAAAATGCACAAAGTACACAAAAAGTGAATTCTACTTATACATTTGACGCACATTGAAGAATAAATAGCAATTTTTAAACGTGTATTTAGCCATTGTGTTCACACTCAAACGTTCTTGTTTTTACTAGCTCATGTCCTTCACCTGCAGCTGGAAGGGGTTCTGAGCTAAATGTCAAAGCGGTGCAAATCTTGCAATTTTGGCATGAAATGGAAAAGGTTCGAGTCATTGCTAGCTAACTAGCTAGCTCTGCGTAGTAGGTGATGACAGCTGTTAGCCAGCCGCTAATTTAAAACATTCCCCACACGTATGGAATTACACGTATGGAATTTCTACAAAAGATTTAGCTTTTTAGAGCAAGAGTAAAAAACTATACGAAGTACACAGAATGCTAATACTACGTACACACCGGGGATTTGACACACATTCAAGAATGCGCTAAATACACATTTTTTAATGTCCATTCAGTCAATGGTGTTCACACTCAAACTTTCTTCTATTTCTACTGGTTACTTGCGCATGTCCTTCACCTACAGTTGGAAGAGGCTTGGAGTAAAGTGTCAAAATGCCTCGAGTCATTGCTAGCTAACTAGCTAGCTTTGTGTAGTGGGTGATGACATCTGCAAACCTAATTTATGACATTGATCTCCACATGTATGACATTGAAAGAAAATGTTTTGCTTTTAGAACCTAAGGAAAAAAAATGTTCCTACATCACATTGTTAAGACACCTACAATTTATCTTGAACGCATGTTTAGCCTGTAGTTTTCACACTGGACGAGCAGGGAGGGGCTTCATTTTCTTTTTCTTTTGTTTACGAGCACGTCTGCCACCTACAGTTGGAAGAGGTCTGGTGCGAAATGTTGCACTTGGGCAAATCTTGGAATTTAGGGACAAAATGGAGAAGCTTTGACTCATTGCTAGAGTGATATCCAAAAAATGGCTTATATCCGGCTTTACTTTTTTTTTTTTTTGAAAATTAATTTTTTTGGGTTAAAGAAAAAAATTAAAGAAAAGTGTGTTAGCTTTAACGGCACCCTTGATAAAAACAACCGGTGGATTTTTGTGTTAAAGCGCATAAATATCTAACATATTGTCCCAATCTGAATGAGCCTTAAAGGAAATGCTGCAGCTGTTGGACAGCTGGAGGAAAATTCACAATCAGTTTAAAATGTGTGAAAACAACCAAAAATGTACCTTTATGAATGAATCATTGCTAACGAAATAATAATTAAAAAAAAAACGTGATAAAGTCCCTTTTGTTTTATTCAGTTAAAATTTATAATTGTGTCAAACTGATATTTATAACCCAATAAAACTTTGAGACAAGAGATTTGAAAAGGAGCCATTCAGTTCAGGTATAATTTATGTTGTTTAATCTTAAAATGAACTTCTCTTTCATCTTTTATTCTCTTTCGTTTACCTCCATCCTCTGAATGAACCACACCAGCTGACCTAAGCCCTCATTTAGAGTCGGATCAGAGTTTGACGTTTGATCTGCAGCAACTTACCAAACCAAGAACACTTAACGAGACAAACTCAGGTGTGGACTGAACAGTTCAGTGTGAAAACGTCCACAGATGAAGACAAACTGAAAAGAATAAAACTTCTGTGAGTGAAGAATGCCGGTTTGGCTGTTTTGTAAAGTGTGGCGCCCTGGAATGAAGACAGATGGAGCTTATCTGCAGCTGCTGCTGAAACCTTGGTGACAACATGGTCATGAATGAAGACGCCGTACAGTGCCCTGAACATAACATTAATTAAAAAAAAAAAAACTCTTGAATTAATCATTTATGGGCACAAATGAGGATTTTGTTGTTGCAAATTAATAGTAGAATACTTAATTACTCATTTGTGGCAACAAATTGCTAATTGGTGCTCACAAAATGCTAATTTGTAGGCACAAAATATTAAGTTGTGCCAATTATTCACACAAGATATTAAGAAAATGTTCATTTGTGGCCACAAAACACTAATTTGCGCGCACAAAATGCTAATAAAATGCTAGTTTATATGCACAAAATGTCAAGAAAAATTTTAATTTGAGGCCACAAAATTCTATGTTGTGTGCATCAAATCATAGTTTGTGAGCGCAAAATGCTAATAAAATGCTAATTTGTTCGCGTGCACACAGAACGCCAATATAATGCTAGCTTGTGCGCACAATGCCAAAAAAACTAGTTTGTGCGCACAGAATACTAAAAAAATGCTAATTTCTGTGCACACAATGCCAAAAATGCCAGTTTGTGTGCACAAAATCCCCAAAAAGGTAGTTTGTGCGTACAAAATGCTAATAAAAAGCTAGTTTGTGCGCACACTATACAAATGACATTCTAATTTGTGCCCACACAATGTCAAAAAAAGCTATTTGATGCGCACAGAAGGCTAATAAAATGCTAGTTTGTGCACACAAAAGGCCAATAAAGGGCAGTTAGTGTACACAAAATGCTAATAAAATGCTAATTCGTGTGCACAAATTGCCAAAAATAAATAAATAAAGCTGATTGCTAGCTTATACAATTCTAATAAAATGTTAATTTGTGGCAGGAAAACGCTAACATGTGCACTCAAGATTACACTGTGGCCAAAGATGCCAATTTGTGTGGAAAAAAATCCTTTAACTAGAAATATAATCAGCATTTTATCACACCTGATTTTGCTTCTGTTTGTCAGCTTCTTAAATTATTACACTCAGTTCAGTGTGACTAGAATAAAAGGCTTCACTTTTATTTTGAAATTCTCAAATCAATTTACGGTCGTCTTTGAGTTGGAACTTGTTGTGCAGGAGGGAGTGCATGAGTGTGTTTGCACGCGTGCACTCACAGATATTAGCGGTGCCTTTGGGGATGGGTAGGTAGGAGCCGGCGCTCCACGCTCGCCCTTGGTAGTTTATCTTGCAGCGGCCGCAGTCGGGCCCGGTGGTGTTGTGCTCGCACTCGCAGCTCAGCTTCTCTTTGTCATACACACAGCTGTTGGCGTGAAGATTGCACTTGCACCTGTCGAGGAAACAGAAACTGGGATGAAAGAGGAAAACACATCAACACCACTGATTCTTCTTTTCTTTTTTCTTTTTTTATTTTCCCGCCGCGGGACGAAAAACAGACAAGTTATTTCATTTGGTTGGACAAAAGCGTCTGAAAGGCGGGCTGTCCTTGAGAGCATCTCCACTAGTTCAAAGGAGGCACTCGGTTGCACAAACAAATCTAAACATCTTTGCTTCCTCCGTCCCGTCCTCGCCTCTCTACTCCTGGGAACGTAGTTCAGATGTAATTGTCCCCCGGGAAAACGCGCGATCGCTCGGTCACAGTCAACCGACGAGGGACTACGGAAGGAGAAGAAAGGATCGAGTCACGTGTGGCGAAAGCCGAAGAAAACAAGTTAAGCCAAATTGCGAACAAGTTCTTGGAGAATGAAGACTTCAAAAAGGCTTGTAGCTGTGCGAGACGATGAATAGCTCAGAGTTAGCCAGAGGTGGTGGAGGTGGAGGTGGAGGTGGAGGGGGGACGCAGCACCTTCTCCGTGACAAATTAAAATGAGATGAGATCTCTGAGGCACGCGTTCGGTTTGGAAAAGAGGGACTCCCTTAAGGTGCTCTAAATCCTCACGGCAGAGCCCCCATTTAACAATAAACTCAGCAAATTCATTTTCTGCCGCGGCTAGACAAGTTTGAGGGGCCTCGATCAGTTAAATTAATTTATGAGCCTCGCGCTGCGTGAAGCGCTCCGAGAAATATAGAGAATCTCCAAACCGCAGCAGAGAATCAACAAGGACGAGGGCTGGAAAAATCCTCCACACAAACAAAAACGGGACAAGTTACCAAACATCTACAATCAGTTGAAGTGAATTCTAGAATTCAGAAGAGGACAATAGTTTTTAAAGCTTTTATTTTGGTAAATATTTTCTTTTAGTAGTTGCATTTTTGAGCTAACCATATCGACACCATCAGCTGTTCAATTACACCCAAATAATGATGGAAATAAAAAAAAATTAAATGACATTTTGGGCTGTTTGGAACACTTGGGACGAGCCCTCAACATTAATCTTCCTAGTTTTTAGGAAATAAATGGGCAACAAGAAAAAAGGCAAACATCCTTAATTTTCCTCCTTGGTTTAACTTCACTGTCGGTTAACCTTACTAAACGTAATATTATGGGATATCTGCTTGATTTCCTTCATCTTACATCCTCTCTGGACTCCTGTTTCCATTTTATTTGATCAGAACCTTCAAATCTGGTCTATAAAGAAACGCACACAAATCTAATGACTACAGTTTAGCCTCAAACACAGAGGGACTTTATATAAATATACTCCTCGTGTGTTCAAAACTATATAAACCCCCACCTGTAACACTAAAACCTGTCCAGCATAAGAGGCCATCAACTATTACCTGTTTGGACATGACACTTAAAACAAACAAATAAATAGACAAATAAATAAAAATCAGACAATATCGGTAGATATTTAAGCGGGAGCCAAACTCTTTTTTGGCTGTTGACCTCTAAAATAAATTTTTGACATTTTAAAATAAACTTGTATAATTCTAAAAATATTGGTCTAAAACTGTCTGTGTGCTGCCCCCTACAGGTTGAAATGAGATATTACAGTTGAATTTAGTGACTAATCAAACCATTTAAGCTCCAGTAATGATAATGGTTCTGTTCCAAAGTCCCACCCCTCTGAAAATTCGGCTGTGGGTGGAGTCAGCCTCCAACCTCCCTGTTTGGTTACACTTTTGGTTACATTTACTTTGTGTAAACACTCTCAAAGTTCAAATTTTCGTGGAGAAATAAGTCCAGTAGAGTCATAGTGCTAGCGATCAAAGATTATGTAAATCTAGGAAGCTAAACGTACAATGTTCTAGAGACAAGGCACAGAGGAGATTAATTGACAATGGTCTTCAGCCAGTCAGGACAGACAACAGAATCCACCTTAAACAAAAAAAATGCCACAAGAGATGAATCCCATTCTATCAAGAGACCAGTGAACTTGAAGACTGGTTCATTTTAATGATATGGGTACAGAAATGGAATTATCTGAAATGAAAACAACCTATGGCCCTGTGACAGACAGATGACCTGACCGGGGTGTAAAACTGCAGTCAGCAAACAGTAGCTGGGATAGGCTCCAGCAACCCCCAAATTACCAGGGTACTTACACCATAACAGCAAAACGCTAGTGATGCAAGCATCCCACTAAAATAAATGTAAGTGATTGCTTGTTATAAAATTACAAAATTTTTCTTTTCTTGTTTCAATTCGATTCCTTTGACTTTCAGGCAGGGGCGGAGCTAGAACATGAAATAATTTAATGTTATTTTTAGGGTTGTGAACATTCACGTGTTAAAGCACACGATTAAACAAAAAGAATGATTAATCACAACACAAAAGTGTGACTAATCTGGTTAATTTTTGAATCGATTGACAGCACTAATTAAAAAAAATGTAAATGTAGTTTGGTGTGTGAACTCATATTGTGATTATTCACAGATAATTGGTGGTCAGAAAATGCTGTAACTAAAAAAAAAAATGTATCGCGATTAATTTTTTTTCCAGGTTTGCGATTAATTAGTTATTTTTTTAATCTATTCAAGACCCTAACTATTTTAAATTAATTGTTATTTTGTGATGTTTTTTGTTGATTTTTATTCATCTGTCAATAATGACACTAATATTGGCTCAAAAGTTGGGAGTCAAATTTTTTATGCCGGAGGGCCCGGTGCCCCCCTGTAGCTCCACCCCTGCACTAACAAGCACAAAGTGAACACAACAGTGATTTGCTTTCTCTGAAAGAAAAAATGTAACTAGAATCCATAGAAATGAATATCTAGGTTTAACCTGACTAAACTACTTCATAACAGCAGAGAGTAATCCATTACTGTCGTGCACTCTAAGAGTAATGCCTTCCTCTGACTGTAAAACACTTATCAGATCTGCTTGGGTGCAGAAATGGGAGTAATTGGGGGGAAATGTTGCAAAGGTTTGTGCAGAGACAGTCGCTGCAGGATCAGACTCAGTTCCCACACGGCTTACTCAGCGAGCTTTCAATCTGCTTTGTTCTAGATGCCAGACTTGTAGTGTGTTACGCACGTGCATGTGTGCATGTGTGTGTCGGACCTCGCACGGACCCTTTGTGGTTTAACCTTCAGCTTCTTTCAACATCGGAAACATTTTAATCAGCATCCAGAAATGATAGCGCCGTCGGCATAATGATGGAGACCGCCAGCTATAGGCCCGCGGGGTCTTTCAGCCACCAGCCATGTTGTGCTTCCAATCAGTGTCAGCTGATGCCAGGGGGACGCCCCCCCCCCTCTCTCTCCTCCTCCTGTTTCTAATGCAGGATCATCCAGGAAACGGCGTTTAGCACCGTTTTAATGGCCAAATTTCCTCTTGGGCTTTCGGCATCGTCGTTCCCTCTGCGCCGCTTGTTTTTTTTTTTTTTGCCTCTGAAAGCTGTGTGGTTTGTTTTCCCTCGACTCTCTGTGTTTGCATCCTGTCATCTACCTATTAGCCGTTTTATTTAAAACTCCGTTCCGCCGTCTCCCGCCAATGAATATTCATGGCGGCGAAGCCGCTTTGTGTTTGGGTGGTGTTCTCCAAGTGATATTGCTCAAGGCACTGCTGAGTGTGCCAGCCGCCGAGCTAAAGGTCCTGATATGCATTCACAACAACCCCCCCATCCAAATAAAAGAAAAAAAAGAGCTTAAATTGCAAGACTGGCAGAAAGATAATAGGAAAGTTTGGATTTATTTTGTGAGAGAAGCAAACAGCTTCTCATATCTGAGAGGATTTAAAATTCTTCTGGAATTGTGTGTGTGTGTGTTTAGGGGTGGGGGGGGCACAGATGATATTGTTGGGTGCAAATTTATTATTTGTTTTCGTGCGGGTGGAGCGGGGCGGCCCGCTGAGACTCCAACTTCCCTGCAGCAGTTTGTCTATGACCTCTCCAGTAATGGGATTCTGATTGACACCACGGGCGCACGCCAACGTTCTCGTCGCTGATTCGAGAGGCGGAGGAAAAACACACACACACACAAAGACGAACACACACTTCCTTTGTGCATCCGCCTCTATGCCGACAGCGCAGACAGAAAACCTTCAAACTTATGGATTCTCGACATTTCCACAAATCTTCAACATGACTGAGCAAAAATCCGACCTCCGGAGGCGTCGAAGAAATGATTGTAATCAGATATTGTCTCATTTAGAAAACCGTTTTCTTTCACTTAGCAATCGTTTAAAACAATGAAAAACTTTCACTGTAATCTGAAGAGTTTGAAGCTAATTGAAACATGCAATGATGACTTTTTTTAAATCAAGCTTTTTCAATCTTATTTTTGCTCCATTAGGTGAACATAGTTCTGCCAGGGTTAAAAAGTGACGAGTCACTCTGAGTCATGCTGCGTAACGATGGCAACCTCCTGGATTTTTTGGTGAAGCCTTGTTCCTAAGAGAAATGTTCGAGTTTGGGAGTCTCGTGGAGTCAGATCCATTCAGCTGTAATAAGAAGAAAATTTGTTCCAGACTTGTTTTGGAGCCAAAACCATCAAGCACTAATTAATAGAAATGATCCTCAATCTGAGCCGTTAACATCTCCTGATGAGGAAATGTGCTGATCCAGACAAACTCTGCAGACTGAACTCAACACGCTCCTTAAGGGGGTTAACTAAGTGAAGCAATTAGATTTCAATATAACAACCTGCTGTTTTCATACGCAAGCCATCTGGGTCAAACGCACAGTTCTGGCCCAATATTTTTGATAAAAAGTAAAAAAAAAAAAAATACACAAGTGTGAGAAGAAAAGGCAGAGGATTAGGAAGTAGAAATATGAGAACTGGACCGACTGTGTGTGACCATACATCCATCTATTTACGAAACCACTATGTCCCTTTCAGGCTCACTGGGTTGCCGGAGTCTAACCCGGATACTTCTGGGCAAAGGCAGGATACACCCTGAACAGGTTACCAGTCTGTTGCAGAGCCACAAATACGCAATCACACCTAGGGGCAATTTAGACTAACCAATTACCAGACAGTGGGAGGACGCCGGAGTACCTGGAGAAAACCCACACATGCTCAGGAGAACATGCAAACTCCACACAGAAAGATCCCAGTTGATGTCCCCCAACCAGGACCTGATCCAGGGCCCTTCTTGCTGTAAGGCAAGAGAGCTAACCTCTAAGCACTAAAGAGTGTCTGTGACATCACAGTCAAATCAGTCACCATTGTTTTTGCAATATGGAGACCACCATGCTGGAAATAGACACCGCAGTAAAGTCTAAGTCACATGCACCCACACAGGGCAATGACCCAAACAGGTGTTGCCCATGGCCCCAGGTCCATGGAGGGTTGTGGACAGAAGTGGGTGTGTCTTAAAGTTCCCTTGAGGCTCGTCTCAATGGACATTATAAAAACCGAATGTAGGATTGTCTTGCGTGTACATGGTAAATGGCGTATACTTGTATGGTGTTTTTCTACCTTTCTCAAAGGCCAAAAGCTGTTTAAAGTTGCAGACCCATTCACACACACATTCACACACTAGTGATGGCTCATCTGCAGAACACTGGCACCAACCTTCCACCAGAGGCAATCTGGGGTTTGGCGTCTCGCCCATGGACACTTAGACACATGAGAGGGCAGCAAGCAGTAATCAAACTAGCAAGCTTTCGATCGGGTACCACGGGCACCACGGTCACCCTATCGTGAGTGTATCGTTAAGTATTTGTAAAGATATTGTATGTTAAACATGCTTATGATGCATGGGTGATGCTGTCATACGGTCCCCTTATACTACCATCTGTTGTGCGTGTGGAAAATGTATTGTAACAAATTTGTAAAAGTACAAATAAAAGTTGCATGCACCTTTGATATAGAGGCAATGATTTAGTACAAAAAAAATCACCTGTGTCTCACCTACTATGAGATATTCATGTGTCCCGCAGCATACCCATAGATAAAAGTATGCATGAACACTTTTGCTCTACGGGTTACCGAGTAGTGCAGGATCTTGCTATTTCATGTGAGAACCCATTCAGGTTTGGCCACTTTTCATATGCAGACAGCCCATATCCAACTTTAAGGGCAGTTTAAGGCTTTAGCCATGATTGGTCTAAGTAGGTCTGACTTGAGGTTTCTATGGCACCCCTCTTGCCAATCAGGACTGAGCTTGTTGGAAGTTCACACTCCTACCACTTGGAAATTTGTCAAATCATTTGAACATTTGACGTAAGACCAAATACTTTTGTTGAGGCATCTGATTGGTCAGTTTATGATTTGAATAGCTTGCACTACAGAAAGAATGGATAATCAAGAACTATGCGGAGCAAGTATGCTGACAAATAGAGTGACTGAGTAATAGCTGTTTATTTCTCAGTAGAAGTCTATCGGATTTTGTCTTCTTGGAGCCAGCAGGCACTTCCTGTTTGAAATACAAGGGGGGAGGGGTTACTCAGTCCCGTTCCCATATACAGTCAGTGGATAAATGTAAAATAAATAATCAAATGCAAACAAATTTAACCTCTTGATTCTGTCAAGCATTTACATTCATCTGTAGAGGTAGGCCCGTCTGCTGTGCAGCTTGCAGCTGCCGTCTGCAGTGGTTTATAATGCGTCAGCCAGGCCCCGTTACATGTTACCTGCTAATTGCCTCCTCCACTTTCCTTTCACCTGCCCTGGGAAGAGGAAGGAGTGAGATTTCAGAACCAGCCCTCCAGGGATGAACCTCAGCCCCAACCTTCTCCTAATTAAATCCAGCCGCCCCATCCCCTCGCTCTCGTCTGACTTGGAAGTCGGCAGTCGGAGAACAGCAGAGGGTGTGAGAAAATATCATGGCAAGCTTCCTCTATCACTCCTCCCTCAAGGTTCCCTTTTTTGGTCCAATTAGTTAGCATGAGAGTGGGACAGAAACTACAGACCTGTTCAGAAAATACAATGAGTGTCAGGAATCCTTGAATTTAGACTAGAATAGAGGTTTTGGTGCTTTTAGTGTTGGTTGTGGGATCAACTGTAAATATTTATCAGCATCAACTCGAGGGTGGGCGTATTCCTCTGCCCAGTTGGCTTCTTGGGTTGAATGAAAGTGGTATAACCCTTGAACACTGGAGCTTTAGCTCTAGTGTCAACAATCTTTGACTTAGCGTAACTTCTTCACCATTTAGACAATGTATGCATTCCAACGTATTCTGAAGCGGAGAAGAGTAGCCTTGCTTAAATATGAAACACTTGACAGTAAAGTGCTTATACAATCAATGCAACTTAGCTGATTCTGTCACGGGCAAAAAGTGGTGTTACAGGGTTAAAAGCCAATGTTTAAGGTTAAAATAGACAGTAAACTGACGTTTTTGGACTTCTTCTCAAACTTTCACAAGTTGCACAAAAACAGCCTTACATGAGGAAGGATTAACAGAGTCTGCAGTCCTTGCTGCCACCTCATTAATCCAGAAAAAAAGAAGGAAACACGCCAGTACATTTTGTAATCCTCATCACCCCCACCTTGAGTTGAGTTCTCCAGTTCCAAGCAGAGAGGTAAATGCGCTGCCTGCCTCCATCAATCAGCCCCAGCCATCTGTCTATTGAACCCCTCAGCATTACTAATGTATGCAGTTGGACATGCTATCCAAGCAGGAGTCAATCAAGAGGTCTTTACTGCCAGTGACATGCCAAGGCAGTTCAATAGAATTGACAGGCTGGGATTCACTGATACTGCCCTCAGCGAAAGACTGCTGGCTGCCGACTCGGTGACAGGAGGGAGTGCTGAGGTGGAGAAGCAGCCCTCGACTCTGGACGAGTGTCACGAAGGCTTAAGGTGGAGATCAGCTGCAAAACTCTACTTGAAGGACTGGATTCAACATCTAAACCGATGATTCCTGTTCGGCATAAAAAAGGAACCAAACATTTGAAGCATCTTAAATAAAACGGAGGTCACCGATGTCCTAATGGAAGTTCAGAGGAGACCAAAACCTTGGAAACGATTTCTCTCCTAGTCAAGAAGAGACCAAGAAGATGCAATGAAGAATCAGATCTAGAAATAGAAGGATTTGTAGACACATACCGACAGACTACTGACCTTTTAATCACCAACTGTTCTGAAGAAATCCAGTCAATTAGCCAGAATTTTCTTTCATCTTGCAAGTTACCAATTTTTTGCACTATAGGGTAGGGTTGGGCGATCCTGAGCATTTGGGTATTGATCTGATACCGGTCAATATTGCCGATATCAATTGCAATATCGATACCAACATGTTTCATAAATGCAGTGGATGTGACATGAAATTCAAAATCTCAATTGTTTTTCATAGCTGTGAATGTTTTTTTTTTTTTTTACATTTCTCTTTTTCAATTATTTGATAAACACAAAAACAGAATTAGGAAAATATTTTCAATTAAATAGAAAATAGTTAATTACAATAAAAAATTCTTATAATTAAATAAAAAGTGAATACAAATCAGTCTACAAATCAAAAGAAAAAAGTAACCATGATATAAAAATAAATCTAAATCTTTAATATTAAAACAGGTGGTAGAAACATAAATAATTTGTAACTTCTTACCATTACTATATCACTACTATAAGGCGATACAGTCACTACGCCAACTCCCAACCTCGTTAGTAACAAGCAAAAAAAAAACAAGTCCAACACTACTACAGATTAATCACAGTAGTGCATTTAAATTAGTTCAATTAAATTGTATTTATATATCCCAATTACACAAGACAGTTGTCTCAACGGGCTTTGTAAGTGCACAAAAACATAAAATCATTCATCAAATATAAACAATAGCTGATTAAACTTGTGGTAGGAAGGAGGGTCTAAGCCGGGAAGGCTGGCTATTGGATTAACACCAAATCTTGTTTGGAATTTAGAAACGAAAACGGTGGGCATTTTGACAGAGTGTCATGTACACCTCAAAGTCAATTTGACATCAGTAAACCAGAATTAATCCAGATAGAATGCGCCCCAGATTATAAAGCATGCTGTTTTTTATTACGAAAAATTAATAAGTAAAATAAGGCTTTTAAGTGTATCTATAGTGCAGGAAATACTGTAGGGTGCAATATATGAAAGATAATTTTTCAATTTTCTTTTCCAAAGATACAGAGTTTGAGAATCCTTGTGAATTTCGCCTAGTGACTTTAACTAAGTCTGTAACAAAATATTGTTAAATTGTGAAAATAAGGTTTTTTTTTTTTCAAAAAAATACTGTAGGTCTAACAGTGGGTAGATTCATATATTCATTTTTATGTAGTAATTGTCTAGTTTCTTTCTTTTTTTTAGCAAGATTATTGGACAGCTTAAAAAAATAGAGTATATGGAGCAGGTCTAATGTGACACAGGCCTCACCACATCATCACAAACTACTGGACATTCTGTTATTATATATATTTATATATATATTTAAAGCAAAGCTTGATCACAAGATGTTTATTCGTTTGATTTCAGCTCATCTGGCTTGGAGCAAAAGTGTAAGGGTGCCATAAGGTGGTAATAATACTTCTGAGCGAATTCTAGGTGGTGTTGCTAAAGCGATGCAATCACACCAAGTCAAACGAAAACTTGACATGTGAAAACAAATTACACTTCAATCAAGTATTAATTTTAAACTCGCCTTTAAACATTGATAGCAGTCGTGAAAGGTGTTTTTACCAAATACTTGACGTACTTCAGGACAAAAAAACCCCCCACACACAATCGTTTTAAGTGTAATTGTGTATTATTCACTGGAAATGATAAATGCTGCAGGGATTTAAGCTTGAATGAATAAAAAACAGAATGTGTTGTACACACTGCATATTTTAGATATTTTTGCAACAGTCAAAAAAAATGGTATTGTGTTGCATCATTAATGCTGCACAGCCTGCTAGAGTGACTGAGATGCAAAAAACATACTGAATCAACACATGGTATAACACCATATAATATTTGTTTGTGTTTAGATATAGACCTGAGAATGTTTTGAAATACTTTGCCTTCTTTTTGGGTGATTTTTGGAGATTAAAAACATAAAAAAATAGGAAATTAAAAGGACATCTAATCTTTTGGCCAATAACGTTTTGACCAGAACTTTGCCCAGTTCTAATTTATGTCATTGTCGCCTCAACACCATCTAGGATCTATAGTACTAGAGTTGGTGACCTTTAAAAATCAAGAAGTTTTAAAAATCCACAAAAATAAATTACTTTTTTTAAATCAAATTTATTTTGAAAATATAGCTCCCTCTCAGTTAGTGATATCTCTGGATTCTGGAGCACAAAAATCTATAACTTTAAATGCCTCTCGCTCCTTAAGTTCTAGGTTATTTTCACACCAATGCTATCATAGTCTGCGTTATAATGTGAATGGAACAAAGAGATGCCATGATGACACTGTCAGTACATCTCTGTCTGTTTGAACATGTTAGAGCTGCTTTGGCTCGTAAAAGGGAAAAACGGCCATATGGTGTTTTCTTCGCCGACGACTGTCTTTTCACACGTCATCCATGCAGATATGACTGGCGCAGTTGGAAGCCTGACTGATGACTGGATGGTCGGCTCTTTATAGCATGTCAGATTACATGCCAATGTGTCAAGCTTAACACTAAAATGGACTGTCATTCTTGCAGTTTTATCTAATAAGTCGTAGTATCCAAGGTTTCTCATATGGCAGCAGTGCACTTTTTTAAATGTTTTGCTGTACATCCCAAATATATATATATATATATATATATATATATATATATATATATATATATATATATACACGTGTGAAGCTCTTAAATATAAATATATTGCATGCAAACAAATTCAAACATAGTGGAGAAAAGATATAAAATGACAAGTAGAGGGAAGGAAAAAAAAGATCTAATCTGAAGCAATTGAAACCATTGACTTCAATATTTTGAGGGAGTAATTACCTGAAACAGACAGCTGTGGTGATTAGCAACTAAAAGCAGGTGTGATAGTGATGAATGAGCAGAGAAGCAAAATAACCTTATAAACAACATAACCAAGGAATCTAAAAAAAAAACTAACAAAATTAGAGCCACAATGATAAAAAAAAAAAAAAAAAAATCCTCACAGTAGTCTATAGAAATACTTGTTGCTAGGATCACAATCAATTGCTGATTGTTGCCTGTTATGGGATATAACTAGCATGTAGGAAAAACCAAGTCAATAAAGTTTATATATATATATATATACGCTTTACATGTATACATTACATATGTTTTCATTTATGTATACAATATACTATATGTTATATACACTTACTGACTACTAAAATATTTGTTTCATCTTTTACAAATTAAACAACTAGAAATTTGAAAAGTCCAAAAACCTGTATCTTTTGGCGAATGACCGAGGAAGAATAAGCAACTACTATTTTAAATGCTTATACTTTTTAAGTATATTCAAGGCAATACATTTCCTGGATGTAATAATGAACTAGCCCAACGTTTTAGCCAGGATTTTAAGGATTTTAAGTTTTCACGCCAAGTCAAGCTAGCTGGTCCTTCCCTAGCAAAAAGTAGTCCATTTAGGTGTACGGAGAAGTATACTTAGTCAGTGCTAATAGTGAGGCGTTATACTTTAAGTTTCGTTTTAATATGCTGTAAACTATATTTGTTCTTATTTAGGCTCAATTGAAATCCTTCCCTTCTCCCTACCCCTCCATTTGAAGGGGCTTGTGAAGTGCAAGTGGTGTCCAAATTATATTTTTTAAGCGGAGAGATACAGATTCCTCCCTTGCAGGAGGGTCCACGTCTTGCTTTGCTGCAAAGGAGAAGCTAATTTCTGCTCGTGGGTGCGCTCTTAACCACAGAGGTTAACATTTATGTGTAAGTAATGACTTTTTGTTGCAGTATGACCTTTTTAAAGTTATTCAACCGCTGTTGTAATGTATATCAGAGCACTGGAAGCTCCGCCCGCGCTAATGCTAGCTGACCGGCAACTATTGGTGACGTAATCGAGTGAAATTGATATCCAAAATCTGAGACACTATTTTTCCATAACTCTCCACTTGGAGAGCTAAATGTAGGGGTAGTGAGAAGTGAAGAATTTGCATTAGGCCTAAGTTTGACAAACTGTTAGTATTAAGTTACTTTAAAAGGCCGAAGTTGTGTCGCTACACTGGCAGGGCTTTAAGCTGTCCAACTCAACGGAATGGCAAAAATGGGCAATTGGTTGAGACAAAGTAAAATGAGAGTTGTGCCAATTTTATCAAAGGAGTATGTACACCACAATCACCTCAAAACCAGCAAATATGATGCAACATTTCAAGAGTTCCTCAGTATATTTTTTTCCATTTTCCACCACATACTTAAATTTTGACTCAGGTTTCGTAACTTCAATGGATTTTGAATTTGAGCCTGAGTGAGAACCATCTTTCAGATAAATCTTAAGAAGGCCGGTAAATTCTCCACATATCGTTATATCCCGTTGGGGGTACAATATATATATATCTCAGTGATTTATTGTCTGTGTGTTCACCAACTTCAATGCTGTTGCTGTTATTTTTGTATTATATATTAGCGTTGGACACTGGATTTGCTGAAACTGATAAAAAGTCATCAGATGTGGATGTTCTTTTCTAAAGATAGAGGTGTAAAAAAAAAGAAGAAGAGATAATTAAATTCAGTGCAAATAAACACAAATTTTTGCAGAGTTGCTGGCAGATGGTTAAAGGATAACAAAAAACTTGAGTAGTTTAATGAGCATCAGCCTTCACAAGGTAGAACATATAACAAAAAAGAGAAACTCTCAGCCTTAAGATACCCAAAACCAGATAAATGTCCATTAAAAACAGCCAAAAATCATATTTACATGCTTCTAACACATGAGAATGTAGAACATAGTGTAAAACCATGTTGAAGCGTGTTCAGAAAGGGGAGCTCAATGTTTCTTAGGGCGCTATTCCCCCTCTACCTTCAAGCCTCGACTGAAACATCAATGCAGTTGGAGCTGCAAGTGAATGAGAGGTCAATGAGGGGATAAGTCATGAAACCCTGACAGCAGGGCCCATTACGGAGGTGGCGGCGGCCGCGGAAGACGGCGAGGAGGCACCTCGAAAAGGGGCCTCTCCATTAATGAAATGGGTCACCGCATGAATGTTGAATGTTCTCCGTTGACAGCGAGTAGGAGAAAAATGTCTCCACTATGGCAGATTTCTGTGCCTGGAACCAGTTTTAGAGGAAATTTGTAACTTGAGCCAAAAGATAAAAATAAAAAAGGTTTCACGGAAAAACACGAAGAAACAGTTAATGCACCCTTTGACAACTCAACAGTTATGCATTGTTAAACCCCCACTTTGAAGATTTTATTGTTGTATAAAAGAATCAGATCAAAATGTAAATTATCAAACATTTCAGAGGTTATTGAACACGTAAGTTCTAGTTTTAGATACAATGTTCTGTCGTTTATCGCAGGAGTTACGTTTTAAAAATGTAGACATCTTTATTTTTAACAATAACTATACAATATGAAGCCCAATGAGGCAGATTTTCTTTGTGATATTGAGCTATATAAATAAAATTGAATTGAATACTGTAAACCCTCATTTAGTCGTATAGTGAGGGATCGCGGTATAGCCAGAGATCACTGTATAATAAGAGTGTATGAAAAAAAAATAAAATAAATCGATGCAATCAAATATCACGATACTTCATTTGGTGTCAACTGTATCAATACAAAATACCACCAGGTGATATTTAATTAATTATTCATAAGCAAACATGTAGTTCAGCATCTGATCATCAAATCTAATGTACTTTACCATTTTATTTATGTGAAAGATGTATTAATGTTCATATAATGTTTTTTTTTAAGGTATAATCTAAGAGAATAGTGAAATATTGTCTCTGGTACAGTGTTGGGGTATATCCAGAAATGTAATGCATTGTGACACGTGTAATGCAATACGTATTGTATCTTGCCAGTACACACCCGTACTGTGTAGCATCTCCTTGTTTGCCTTGTTTTAGCTTTATCATCAAGCAGAGAAAGCTACAAATGATCAAATGCTACTTCAACTACACAGTATTGGATAGAAGAAAAGAGACTCAGAAAACAGATCAGTCAACATAAAGTGGTTTTTTTGGGCCCCATATTCCTCCCAAAAATCCTCTTCTGACCTGTTATCATCATCTTAGCTGCTTGTCCCTTTTGGGGCCACGGGGGTACCAGAGCCTAACCCAGCTACTGATGGGCGAAGGCAGGGTACATCCTGGACAGGTAGCTAGTATGTCACAGTCACACTCACATTCACACCTAGGGGCAATTTAGAGTAACCAGTTAACCTATCAAGCATGTTTTTGGACGGTGGGAGGAAGAAAACTCACACATGCACAGGGAGAACATGCCCCATCGAAAGGTCCCCAGTTGGTGGTTCTGTTTCAGGTCCCCCAACTGAGACTTGAGCTGGGGCTTTCTTGCTTTGAGGGAAGTCCGCTAACCTTCGTTTAACTCAAACTTACTAACTAAGCAGGTAAAGCCTTAGTCACATGCACCCTTATGAGCGTTGGCCTGTGTGGGAGCTGCTGGTTTTGGAGGTTGAAGGTCGTAGAGAAGAGTGGCTGCATCATAAGGTGTGTCCAGGTGTGAGCTGCAGTTCCCTTGATGTTTGTGCGGCCGGTCGAGTGACATCATAAAAATGGAGAGTATGATTGTGTGGCAAGTTTATCGTGAAGTATTTGTAAAGACTATGTAAGTAGCATGTGCTTATGATGTACAGGGGATGCAGTCATACGATGCCTCATTATTTAGTAAGCTAGTAAGGTGCATGTATTGAGTTCTTACCAACACAATGCTGCACCCACTCTGATGTTCTAATTTTCAAGGAGAGAGGGGCACACAAGGACTTATTTATTGAATAGCAATAATGTATGGAGAGAAAATAGACTCATTCTGATTTGTGTGTGCGTATTCTGTCAGGCTTTGGTGTGCAGACACAATCGCAGGACAGCTGTCAGCTCCAAAAAAGTGTCTTTGATAACATAAAATCCCAAAAATCTCAGGAAGAGCACAAAGGTGAAAAAACAGGATTAGTCAATAATGTCAAAGTCCATAAACCAACCAAAAACTCAAAAAAATAAAAAAAAACACAAAACCCGGAATGGGAGACAAGATCTGGTGCATGAGGTGACAAGACAAACCTGCAAGGAAGTGAGGGGAGGAACCCATTATATACAAGGGTAGTGAAAAAACAAAAGGACTCAGGTTTAACCCATCAGGGAGGAGTGGCAATCAGCCCAGAGGAAACACACGACATATTCCTTATTTGTGCATAACTTAGGATTTGTGTGTACATAATTCTTGATTTGTAACTCAAATAATACATTTTGTGCATAAGTACGAAAATGACCAAATAAAAAAAAAAAACAATTTACACATTAACAAATTAAAATTACAAATTACACATAAAAATATTTAAAAATTACACACAAATCCCTTGTTGCGCACACACAAAGCCTCAACTACACATAAATCTGATTAGAGACTCTTTTCATGATAGAAAAGATTTTTCCGTAAGTGATGCGTTTAAATGCTTCTAGAATGCTGGGTCATTAGAGTTTTCTTTTCAGCCACTTTGAACTTAGAATGTGAATATAGTGAAAGTTGAACATTTTCCCACTTTCTTAAACAAATATACCCACTAATTAATATTAAAAAAGCCTAAATAAGTGTTTTTAAAACAAATAATACAAATATTTTCCAGAGCTGATCGCTTCCTCTCTGCAGCCCCTCCCCTGACAGCACCTCCCACACGGGGCTCTGTCCCAATCGCTATGCAGTCACGGGGATAGCAGGCGGTACCGGACCCTTCTAAACACCTGTTACATATGCACAAATCCAAAATTAAGCACATACAAATCCTAAGTTGTGAACCAATTAGTAATTAAGCACGCATAAATATGAGTGATACTTACTTCTCTTCTACCTGTGGGACTTGTACAAGTTTGCCCATTTTTTACAACCCATATCCAGCCATAAAGGCAGTTGTGACTAAGACCTAATGGTGGAGAGTGGCACCTAAGCAGTAATCTATCCATCTAGAACAGCTAATCAATCTGTTATTTTTCACCTTGACATTAGCACAAAAAGACTGAACCGGCACACTACCTAAGCTCAGCCTGAATTCGAGAACTGAACCCTAAAACATTAACATCTGGGGCTGTTTTACGCCACAACCAGGGCTGTCAAAACTTGAGAGGCACTCCACTTCTCCAAAATCCTTTTGTGACTTCGATTTGTATTTACTTCATTCATATTTAAGGACACGTTTTCCTCAACACGGTGGCTGCCACCATGAGCTTTGAATTAACTGCTAAAACGTCACAGCAAGAAACACACCTTCACCGCTGTTGTGTTTTTATTTATTTATTTATTTTGTTGAAGGTGTTGTGAGTGTTTACTGTAACTGATTATGGCTGTGAAAGTACTGGTTCACTGCAGGGTTCATCTCGTCTGTTTTTTTTGTTCAAGTCATTAATATTGCACTGGCTTTTACAATGAAGCTTTGTTTAACCCTCAGCAATAATGCATTTCTCTTTCCAGTGAATTTTAGAAGCTATTTCTATATGCCTTCATTTTTTTCCTGAACTTCTTTACCACCAACTTGGCTGATACTGCATTCTGTCACCGCTACTTTCAAGTACACGGTTTGGGGTTGCAAGAAGTTGACAAGTTGTTCTCACTGGATATTTTTTTTCATTTTCAAGGGTAGAGTCTACAGATACAGCCAATTAGAAAAGTCTCCATCAACCAGTTTGCAGTATTTGTTTGTTCTGGCTTGTTTGAGGCTTTGTAGCCACACCCAACTCTCCATCTATTGAGTTTACCTGGTGGTGAGGCAACTTGTTAAAGCTTTTATTTTTGAGGAATTGGAATAGTTCAGTGTATCTAAAATAACTGATCCATCAATGGTACCTAATGGCTCCAAGCTGCAGTGCTGTACACAATCAGAGGTCTTTTTGTCCTACAGTAGATGTTCCAGGGATTTTCTTGGTTTATTCATTTTATCTTCTCTCATTGCTGCCGTTAACCACTGTCCAACTAACGAACTGACTGTTTGTTTGATTGTGTCTGTTTGCCTTACTAAAGATATCTTTTCTTTCCTCTCGGAGAACAACTAACCAACGCACGTTTTTCAGGTTCTGCTAAAGTCTTATTCTTTCATTTAAAGGCATTTTTCCTCTCCACTCTCGGATATCACTTGCTCAATAAACCTAAAAAACCTGCAATGTCATCTGTTTGTCACCTAGGCCATCACTGTACAGTTAAGATAAGCTGGCCTTGTTGGACTGATGTGGATTTAATTAGATTATAACCATTATAATTATTAAATCTGCTTAATGTGTTGTGTAGGGCTTTGAGACCACCCCGGTTTTGAATTGGTGCGTTATAAATAAACTGAAAGCATTGATCTTATTTTCTGGACTCCAAGGGGAACCGGATTATAAAATGCACCTTTATGAAATTGATTATTTTCAAAATGGTGTCATATATAAGGTGCACCGAACTATAAGGTGCACTAAGGGAGACAAAAGAGTCAGAAATAAGTCTGTCAGGTAGTCAGACTCTAGAAACTGTATTAACTTTAGAACTTTCTACATGTTAACCACGTTCAAAGCATTAGCTGCGCCCCCATATTCACAATACTTGTAACTCCCAACCTTGTTTGCAACTCGTAAAACAACCTGACCAATACCGCTAAAACAAGTGTTACTGTGGCTATGCTAACTCCCAAACTTAGTTAGTAACATGTAAAAATAGAAAAAAAGTTTGTTGCTGCTGCTGCTTATTAGCTGCGTTAGCATATTTACATTAACCCCCAACCTTAATCGAAACATTTAAAAAACTGATTGTTACTGCTAAGACAACCTTACTGTGACTACATTAACTCCCAACCTTGTTAGTAACATGTTACATCTTAGCCGTGTTAGCGTATTCACAATAGCCTACCTGTAAGTCTATGTTTGCAATATGTAAAAAAAATACTGATATTACTAAAACAAACATTACTGTGACTGTGCTAACTTTTAACCTAGTTTGTTATATGTGTAAAAAAAAGAGTTCAACACTAGTACATATTAGCCATACAATGAATTTAAAGCACAGAGGTGAGCTGGCACATTTGGTATGAAACTATACGGTACAAGAGCAACATGGTGAGCATTCAAGAAAAAAAACAGTTGCCACTCAAAGTAAAAGAGGCTCTACAGACACTAGATGTGACTTTTTATGTAGGCCAAACAACATAAGCTCAGTCTTCAAACGTGGTCCTTTTCACTGCGCTATAAGAGAAAGCCTGGAATGATATGTTTTCCAATGTGCACACGTTCACACGGTCACTTGTGCATGAAAAACCATCTGAAGTTCATTCATGGTCCATGAATTGTGCTGCATGTAAAGCGCAGCACTCCATTAAGGCATGAACTGCCCCTTGTTATGCAGGCCCCATCAGAGAGGCAGTGTTCCATTTCGGGGGTTACTTGGCTTTTTGTTTGAAGACCACTTAGAATGGTAAACCTAATGGGAAAAATGATAGCAAAAGATGATTTCTAATCTCAGAAAAAAAAAAAAATGCTATTCATTAAACAAAAGCCTTAATGAAATATCTCTGAGAGGAGCTTAATGACACATCCTGTCTTCAGCTGATTACCTCTTTATTGTTGTTTTTTCTTATCTTTAGACCTGAAGGTATAAGCTTTACAATTTGTGAGCCATTAGGAATATAGGAGTTTAATCAATTTCCCAATTTGATAAGTAATGATTAAAATGGATGTTCTACAAAAATGTGCTACAACCTACAGAAAAATACTGTATAATCTGTCTTGAAAATAGATCAGTTTTTGTGAGTCAGTAAGAATTTGAAGTTAAATTCACACTGGGCAGGTGATGCACATTCAAAACGTGATATTCCTTGTTAATGAATGCACATTCAGCCCATGGTGTTCACACCGGACCAATGCCGAACAAGGATTGGTCCCTGATTGGTCAAAGTTTGTCTTTTTGAAGTTCAAGCAGTTGAAAGTTTAGCTGGTTGAACAAACTATGCTTTCAGTGAATGCCTAGTATGTACGTAGAGCCTAAGAACAGACTTAAAACTTGCAAAGCGATGTATGAAAATAAGGAATTTAAACCCGGAAGCTCAAAACACAGGTTTACGGGGGAATTTCATAGACTTTTTTTTACTGTACTAGCTGTTCCCATTAAATCATGGGTCCCCAACCCTGGGTCATGGATGATGTGCTCTGGACGTGTGCTGAGGACCAGTGCACAGCTGCTACTGCATCCGGTATTGCATCTGGTGCCGCGCCTCGAGGGTTGCAGAGCCTTTATTTGACGAAAAACCAGAACATCAAAAAACAACAAATTGGGGACACCCAGAGTGTCAAAAACATGGAGGGGGCCTCAACCAAATGTCAATATGTAACAAGTTGAGGATGAGAGTGTGTTGGTGCAGTCCATAGTGTTACAGGAGAAGAATTCATACAACGTGCCTGTGTCTTACCTACTTCACCCTTAAATGTTAAGTGTTCACTATGAACCAGCAACCATCAATTGTTTTCACTATATGGTTTACTAAATTATCTAAAACTTTGATATTTACTGAGACCACCTGTTTGCCCCGCACAGGTTTGTCCATTTTTCACCCGGAGACAGCCAGTATCTAGCTGTCACGTGTTCAAGAACGGGTTATCGCTGGTTCTTGAACACGCTGCTAGAAGATGGCATTCACACTGTACTGTCGCTACTATATATTAACCCATGTACCTAAGGTTGGAACAGGCTACAAAGAGCCCAAAAACTGACTGAAAAACTTGAGTACCTACGCATGAACATGAGAGTTTTGCCCGTTGAAGCCTGAAATGTGGATATAACTGCATTTACTTAGATTTTAATTGAAAGTGGTTGCTGTAATGCATGTTGGAGAGGCCGGTGTGAATATAGCATAAACCATATAGCTTAACAATATTTCAACATGACCTCATGCTAGATTCTTTAGATATTAAAAAGTATTCCTACTGGTAAACATGCTAAATATGCCTGTTCTTTTTGGTTCTTATTAAATGATCAAATTTAAGCCTCGTTAACTCTAAGCGGAATGATACGGTATGGTCCAGTCCAATATTTTAAGTTGTCCCAATATAAAATGGGCCCATTAAGTCGGGCTGAACCATAGAACCATAGAAAAATGGAAGGGACCGGTTATGGTGGAGCTATTGTTGAACCCGTTGATTGGCGGTAGGTAATTACGACAAAAGACAGGGCCAAGACAGCGGCGGTATTCCTTTTCGCTGCCCGCAATCTTCTCTCAAACAACATCAAATACTTTGTATATGTAGCACCAAAAGCCAAGTGGAAGAAATTGAGCTGCTGGATGACCTCCAGTCCAACTTTAGTGGAAATGCTCGCCGGAATTGCCTAGACCATTCTAAACCAGACCGCACCGTACCATACCGCTCAGTGGAAACAAGGCTTTATTCTCTAACCAGGGTCAAACTGATATTTCTTTAACTATATACATATTTTATTTATTTTTGTGCAGTGTCAAAAGTAGAAAATAATTGAACTTTTTGTATCTTTGAAAAATCAAACTAGGTGTTGTTTCATAAGCAAGAGCTGCTGCTTTCACTTGGCTGTATTTCCCCCGACGATAAACACCTTCTTAAGGTTTGTGCTGCACCTGCAACACCTTTCAGGAAACAAGGGAAAAAGCAAACACTGTGCCGGAGCTGTGAATATTTGGGTTAAAGAATAAATAGCTGTGGATTTATGAAAGTAAAGCCAAATACATATAAGCTGGATTGTTCTGAGAAAAAAGCGATTCAGCATGGAGGGAATAAGCAGGAAAAATCCAGCCTTCTTTCATCGTGTCATTTGTATGTGAGAGAGGTGGTCAAAATGGGAAAACAAGGAGGAGGTTTTCAAAAGACAGTGGGGGGAACTCAAAGAGCTTTTTTGTATAAAAATGGACAAAAACTCAGCACAGTTACCAACCCTGTTCACTTATTAGGTTAAGTAAATGTGCCATCCATTCAAATGCCTTTAGAAGAGGCAGTTTAAAACTAGGTCTTGACTTGTGGGCCACAAAGGGTTCTAAAATTTGGGGCGGAGCAAATGTATGAAGTGCTATGGTAATCCTTCTTATAAGAGAAAGAAATAACATGGAATCTGGACAAAAACATGTTTAATTTGGTTAGAAAATGAATATGTATATGTCAGAACTACATTTTTTGTTTTATGTTTTCGTGCCAGTTACACCAATGGGTGGATGTCCCTCAGGAAAAAACGCAAACTGGAAGAAAAGCTGCGTTCATGTGGTGTAGGAATTTTCTGAAAAATGCCCGTTCATCTCAGAAAACACAGATGAACGTCAGAAAAACAACATATCTTCCAACATCAAATGAATCTGCACAAAAAAGGTACATTTGCATCCTTAAATAAAAATATTAGGAATTTAATTTGATAATTTAATTGTTAATTCAAATAAATCTCATTAATAAATTTGTAGAATTTCATCTTTCGAAACTATGAAAATCATTATTGCACCCCACTTATTGTGCAAGCCAGGAAATATCAACAAGGTTTATTATTATTAATTTATTTGTTTTTTTATGTTCTCCGATCAGTTTTAAATTATTTTACCTTAAAGGATCTAACCCATGATTTTCTAAAACCTTTTAGAGTGAACTATATCCATATTTATGATCATATATTACCTTTGGAACACTAAAAAACAAATTATTTATGAAATATGAGTTATTTTTGTGAGTTTTTTCCTACCCAGAAGTGAAACGACTCAATTTCTGAAACTCCGCCTGCTGCTGCGTGTGGGTTCCGCCCATCTCATGACATCATCCCAGAGAGAGCAGTGTGTCTGCATTTCTCCCATGAAAACAATTCAAACTTCTTCAAAGATGGATGCCATACCATGTCTCTGCCTTTAGTAGCCCCGGTAATACACCTTATCTGAATAAAATAAAATAAAATAAAATTGTACTTTTTTTTGCAAAAAGCAACATACAACTAACTTTAATGATAAACAGTTCCCATTTTTATGGTTTTAATCAGAGCTAATATTAGTAACATGGCCAATAACCACCCATAGCATAAGCTAAAAGGTGTCCCCAACATGTTAGAACATGGTTTTTTTTGTTTTTTTAGAACATATGTTTGACAGCAGAAGCATCACCTCACAGGTTGTTTCTGCCCTTCTTTACGTTAATCTGCTTAATGCTCGTACGTTGCCTTGGAGGCCACGGCTCTGATGACGGACGGCTGACGTAGCTAGCAGATGTCCGGCGGTGACCCTGCACAGGCAGCTGTGCCCTGTGGTTTTCCTGGACCGTGTAATTCTGCGGCTGTCTCAATACACCTTTTTCCATTCTGTGTGTTTTGTTTGACATTTTTGAGGCTGAAAAAGTCATTTTTTCAAATTAAGTTGCCATGTTTGATGGTAGCAAAACTCACTCTTACAGAATTTGGAATATGATAACATTCAGAAATTAATGTTTTTATGTCAAAAATCTCAATTATTAATTTTAGCTCCTTTTTTATATGTATCTGTATAAAAAACGCCTTTCCACACAAAAGCTTGTTGATTTGTGTGTTCCTGCACGAGGTAGGTCTCAAAAGCTGTCAGATCGCCCGTTGTCCAATCAGATTTGAATCCAACGCGCACCCTTCACAAACATCTGAAAGTTCTGCGAAAGCAGGATCTCTTTCAGCGAGTGGATTAAGGCAAACGAAAAGCGTCTGGTCCAACTGATAAAAGTGTCTTTTGAGTTTCTCAGTCTGTCAGAGTCAAGCAGGGGAAGGGCGTCGCCGACAAACGGAGGGAGTAGGATCAAAGACAGGTGGGGAACAGAGTGGACGGATGTCACGGGCGACAGGTGATGTTTGTGCTCACTGAAGCGAGTAAGAAGAGAGGAGAGATGACAGCCAAGGTTGGGAGATTACCAGCTGGAAAAGAAACAAATAAAAAAATGCAGGAAAATAAATAAAGATGAACAAGAGGTGTGGCTCACAGGGAGGAAGAACTTGATAAAAAAATATGTTTGAATAGATTCATT
>NC_050531.1:15491719-15501608 GCF_002922805.2 Oryzias melastigma
TGAAGCCTCTGTTTCCAAAATCTTCTCTGAGGGGGCGTGGCTTTTGGTCCTGAACTGAGCAGCCCCGCCCCTGTCTGATTATGATAACTCTGAGTCTTGTTAGCGTAAATCTTCACCGCTGCTACATAAAAATGTCGAGCAATATCAATGAGTGCATGTGCAGCAGAGCTGTTGTGACGTAAAGAAGGCTCAAACAGAGTCTGTCTGCGACAGTCTGACAGTGATTTACAAGGAGAAATGCAAAAACAAAATGATTTCTTCTTACATTTGCTGTTTTTCATAAGAAAAAATGCCACACATACATGTTAAAAACTCAAAAAACAATAATTTCATCAGAGGGGGGCTTCAAGCCATTCAGAGTAAACTGTATCCATATATATATAGTATTACCATGTATTACCATTGGAACACTAAAAAACAAATTAATTATGAAATATTAGTTATTTTTATGAATTTTTTCCAACCAGGAGGTAAAATGTCTCGATTCCTGAAGCTCTGCCTACTGCTGTGTGTGGGTGGCGCCCATTTCATGATGTCATGGTGTCTAAATATTCCATTTTCTCCCAAAGATGGATGCAGATACCATATATCTGCCTTTAGTAAGCCTGGCTATCGCTACACCAGTTCACAACGCAAATACATGCAGCCTCTTTTTTTTTTACTCTAAAACATATCAAGACTAATAAATCCTAACTAATAACAGTATATGTGTAGACTTCATTTGTTTGAACTTGTATGAAATATAGCTCCATACATTTTCTCTTATTGTGTGTTTCATTCAAACTTGTTTGGCCTGAACCACAATCCTAGCTAACGAGGAAAATATCATACGACCACCTAAACTTTAACCCCTATATTGTGTTTGAGTCCAAAGTGACCCATTTTCAAGTGAAGTGTAGTTTCAACTACATAAATAATAAAAGTAAAGACAAACAGAGTTTTAGCAACATAGTGCAGGATGAGTTAATCAGCACTTGGACCGTTCCATCCCGCCTGGAAAACAATGCAGGAGGCCGATTCCAAAACATTAGCTTGAAGCGCAGCATGAGGTAAGCAAATGCTTACGGTGGCAAATAGTCAGAAAGAGCTGAGAAAAACAGAGACTAAGGAGGGTGGACAAGTAGAATGACTTATTCAAGGGGGGAAGTGGGCAGCAAGAAACATGAAATTAGCACAAATAGATTATCTGTCGGGCACAGGCAGGCCGAAGAGCAAGCCAAGCAGTGTGGAAGGAGGCAAAAAAAAAGTGGATCGACCTCTTGTTTGTTCCTCCCGGAGGGGAGTTCTTATGGAGCCATCACTCACCAAACTGCTGATCTGTGGCTGGAACAGCTGTATTCAAAGCACGCGTGGCACCCAACTCCACAGCAATTACAGTCCTCCAATCACGTGACCCCGCGCACAGTGATGGAGTGCCGCGTCTCCTGCAGATGGAAGATTTCTGCAGATGGAACGCTTTTGTTTATCTTTGTTTGTTAAAGGGAAGTGTTACAGTGGATTTGATCCTGCAATGTTGCACAGTGCTGAGAATTGATCTTTTAGAAAGCACAATGCACATGTCATGGACACCATGCATGGCTGTGGCTGCAGCTTTTGCTGGATTTATGCTTGAAAAATGTGAAATTAAAGGGAAGTCAGTAAAAAAAATAAAAAATCATAATATACAGCCATCATCTCCATGAAGGAATTTAACCAGAAAGTTGTATTTAGGTTCTTCATCTCAAATCTATTTAGGGTCTTTTAGACTTATCCGGCCCTCGACTGCTGCTATGAGAACGCTAAGATCTGAGTTTAGCATAAAGGAAGAAGCAAACAAATGCTTCAGAGTAGAGGTGTCCTCCACCTTCATGACCCTCAGCTGTGCTCCAGATCCTCTATGACCTTCCATACTATTTTTTTTTTTTGATTACCAGTCTTAAAATAGACTCAGAATTTCACACACCTTTTTTCACACCAAAGCTACTTTGGCTACATGACAAAATGTTAGCGTTTCGACAGCAAAGTAACTTTGAATTACCGTATCTCTTTGAGTGCTGACGAAATTAACAAAATTCCAACAGATTCAGACGTAGTGAAAAAGATAATTTTTCTGTGTCAGAAGTTGAAGGAGTTTTGTCAATAGTGAAAATATTTTTTGTTCGTGTAAGTGTTCCGTAATAGAGCAAGGCCAGTATTGTCCATGTCAGAATCTTCATAACTTCATAATCAAAATTATAACACTACTGGGAATGTTAAAAAAAAAAAATATCATAGGGGGACTTTGAGGGATAATGCCTGACAAAGTGAGCATTATCATGAATTAATGCACGCCATGGAAGCCTGCACTGTCTGATGCTAGGTCGAGGACAGTTGCTTCCACGAAGTGCATTAACTTCTGATAATCCCCACTTTGAAGGGCATTATCCCACTTGTAACATGGTCATTTACAAAAGAAATTGATCAAATTTTTCACTTTTTTTTCAGTACTAAAGCTCCAAAATATAAGCCTTGCAGTAGATTTGAATTGCACATAAAAAGCTTTATAAAATGTAAGCATTTATTTTGGGCTATACAGAACAAATCACTGTTTGCCTGACAGAAGTTAAAAAAGTCAAGAGCGTGCAATAACTGGGTTGCTCCCTCTGCAAAAATGATTGACTTCCTTTGCAATGAATGTAAGGGAAGCACTCTGAAGATTGCAGCAAAAACTTCAAAAATAGAGTAAAGTTCCTAAAATGAATTTCACTTTAAGTGAAATGTCAAGTGCTGGAGATCAAAGAAAGCAAAGCTTGCGAGG
This sequence comes from Oryzias melastigma, assembly GCF_002922805.2. Classification (NCBI taxonomy): domain Eukaryota; kingdom Metazoa; phylum Chordata; class Actinopteri; order Beloniformes; family Adrianichthyidae; genus Oryzias; species Oryzias melastigma. The sequence goes on from NC_050531.1 coordinate 15,494,496, forward strand.
GAACATGGAGCATGCCGTCCCACATTCCCTGAACAGGTCTTCCCCTTTACCTCAACCTAAGTTAACATGACTTTAACTTTTATTTCATTGCAAAAGCATGCTTTCTGGTGAGAGGATTTTTCATAATAAGGCAAGAGACCTGGAGCCTTACCCAAGAGAGATGAATACATAGAAAAAGACAGGGACGGGACAGGGGTAAGGGGGCAGAAAGATATCGTTTAGTATTCTGAATCTCCTGCAGCTTTAATTACATTGTATTGATCACAGAAAGGATGGAAAGGGATGGGGAGTGAGGGGGGGTACAGTTGACAAAATAATTGCAGGCTGTAGATACAGTAGGGCATAAAAAACAGATGAATATAAAGCAAAGTCCTACTGCAAATTATTAGAAAATAATTCTGCTAATCGAGCTTATAGTCTCTTAGCCCAACAGGGAGGAGTGGAACTCATTTGAATCACAAACTGATGCCTATTTGGTATTGGCACCCATCTCACAGCTGCTCTGCGGCTTTAATTTGAAATTCCAGGCATCGATTTTTATCACCCCGAGTGAATTGGATTTGCTCCTTACGTGTGATAAACAACAACAGCGTGGTCATGCGCGGCGTGAGAGATGCAAAGACGACTGAAGCGCTTTCGCTGCTCTCCAAGGTTCAACCTATTTGGTGAAAAAGTTGTGGAAAATATTGCTTCCCGCACTCCAGAGGTGGAAAATCTACACGCTCTGTGAGGGTACTTCCTTCTAGTCGCACCCCCCACTCAGGCGGACGCTGGGTAATTCAAAAGAAGAGCTAAACACGCCAGATTCGACCTCCCTGGCCTTGCAAAATCTCTCCCAGAGAGTCTCTCGCAATTCCGTTCTGGGGGGGGTTAAGGAGCTTACGTCTTGTATTCGACGCACGGACAAAAGGGGGTGAGCAGTGATTCGCCATGGGAGGCAAGGAGAAAGCGGAGCGGAGCGAAGCTCGGCTGCGCAGACGGAATCTCATTACTGCTGAACTGTGCGTTACCTTCGGTAAACAGTGGGAAACATTTCTCAGGCGAGCTTCGGTCTAAAAGCAGCAGGCTGCTAAACGACCGCGGCCCCGATGGCACGGCGAAGCCATCGCTCAAGTCTTACAGCCCCACAGGGAGGCATGAGTCGGGTCATGATTAGTCAGACTGAATAAATAATCTGCGTTTATGACAGGCCTCTTTATTCCAACGTGTGCTGAATAGATGCCCTGTCCAACTCCTATGTGTGAGTAAATTCCCTCCAGTTATTTTTACTCAACGACCTTCTCAATCACAAAAAAAAAAAAAAAATTTACACGAGGAATTCATTATCTTAGCCTGTTGTGCTCTGGGGTACCTGTCCATTTAGTCCACGTGGAAGTCAGGGATGTAGGGTCAGGAGAGCCATCATCCTGTACCTCCATCATAGAGTGCAAACTAACAATAAAATAAATATCTGTCCACTAATCTGTACTATTAGAGCCGTTTATATACAGGATGGCACAAGTCTCCATCAAGAACCGAACCATATGTAACACTTAAATTAAATTGTAGACTGTACGACAACACAGTTGTATGTCTATATTACATTACGTAAGTGATAATGCTCTTCAAGGTGTGCATTATCAGAAATTAATGGTAGTAATTAATTGACAGTTGCTTCTGTAAAGTCAAATAATTTCTGATAATGCACACCTTGAAGAGCATTATCTTGCTTATACCAAGGTCACTTAAAAAGAGTATTCAATCAATTTTTAGTACTTTAATTTAGCTATTTTTTAGGCTTAAATTGCTATTTCACAAAAAAAGCATACTATTGAGATACGTGGTGCGACGCGTAATGACTACAGAGTCCATACCAGACTTGCACTGCAGCAGCAAAGGAAAGAGTTACGCTAAACATCAAGATAAGTTTCAAACCATCAGTTCAGTTACTATGGCTACCAACTGGCATTTAGACCAGCGCTATGATAGAGTGTTCGGCTACGTGACTGAAACTTCTTGCATTGTGCATTATCACTGTGGATTATCTCTTTAATCCACACCATCAGAATTGAGTATGAACATGACCGTGGAATAAATTATATTTCCATTACACCAACTGAAATGTTTTTTCTTCTTTGTTACTTACTAGCAAATTAGAAAATATATATATATATTTTTCTTTGCTTGTTTGTAGATGTTTTGCAATACAAATTATATGTTGAACCAAAATCAAACCAAAAATTGAGGCTTGAACCAAATTATGGAGAATGTGAATTGTTGCATTTTTATACTCTAATCGTTGTATTTTGCCTATTTCCTGTGCAACTACTGCATAAGCTGTGAGGTGACTGCCTCATGTTAGATGGCACAGTTCCATTCCAACTGAGATGACTTAGCTTACTTAGCTTATGCTGATAATGTAGCATTTGGAGGCAGGCAGTCGCTGCCTCAATGTAATATGTAAATAGTATTTACTTATTTAGCACTTTACTATCTTCATGGAAGGCCCAAAGCACTTTACAGTCACAGTCCTATTTACCCATGTAGACACAGTCAGACACTCATGGTGACTCCGGTACCAGGATTCAGTGACTTGCCCAAGGAAACTACGACAGATGAGCAGGAACCGAACCAGCAACTTTTTGATTAGAGGTCGACTCCTCCATGGCCGCAGCTGAAGAGGATGCATTTGTTCTCAGCTTTCTCTCCAGTTGTTGCGAATAAAGTTAAATAGAAATCTGTTATTTTGTGTTTTTGTCTCACTGAAAAAAATGCCAGCTGTGATATTTAAAAAAAAATGTTTCAAAGTTGGATTTCAAATCAAAACGTGAAGTAATAATCAAAGGTGTATCAACACAACTTAATTGAGACTGAGAAACAACTAAAACGAAATTACTTTTATGCTAAAGTCACGCAAATTATGGCCCTGAAGATTTGTGTGTGTGTGTATACAAACGTGCATCCTCCATGGCGCCTCTAGTCTCTTATTTTAGTCTCTCTGTTGCATCCAACTTTGTGTTTTTGGAGGCATACAGAAGCGCTATACATTTTACATTCCTCTTTGGCTCACAATGTTGCAATGCAATGTTTATAAAAAACAAGGCTGATATGAGATATGAAACAGTTAGTGGTTGGTTAATATATTGGGTTTGTGTCCCAGCAATTCTACATTAACCGAGCCATGTCACCTGCAACACCTAAATAATACGCTATTAAGCTACATTCACACAGTCATTGGAAAAATGCGTTTAAGTTACCACTTCCAATGAAAAGTCCATGCAAGTGCACACAGACACATTCTGGGGTTCTGAGTTCAAAATCCATGTCTAAGGGGAGTTACACAAGTATCTACGTCAGTATCTACGCAAGTATCTACGTCAGTATCTACGCCAGTATCTACACCAGTATCTACGCCAGTATCTACGTCAGTATCTACGCCAGTATCTACTCCTGTATCTACGCCAGTATCTGCGTCAGTATCTACGTCAGTATCTACGCCAGTATCTACGCCAGTATCTACGTCAGTATCTACGCAAGTATCTACGCCAGTATCTACGCCAGTATCTACGTCAGTATCTATGCCAGTATCTACGTCAGTATCTACGCAAGTATCTACGCCAGTATCTATGTCAGTATCTACGCCAGTATCTACGCCACTATCTATATCATTATCTATGCCAGTATCTACGTCAGTATCTACGTCAGTATTTACGCCAGTATCTACGCCAGTATCTACGCCAGTTTCTACATCAGTATCTACGCCAATATCTACGCCAATATCTACATCAGTATCTACGTCAGTATCTACGTCAGTATCTACACCAGTATCTACACCAGTATCTACGTCAGTATCTACGTCAGTATCTACGTCAGTATCTACGCCAGTATCTACGCCAGTATCCACGCCAGTATCTACGTCAGTATCTACGCCAGTATCTAGGTCAGTATCTACGTCAGTATCTACGCCAGTATCTACGTCAGTATCTACGTCAGTATCTACGCCAGTATCTACACCAGTATCTACACCAGTATCTACGTCAGTATCTACGTCAGTATCTACGCCAGTATCTACGCCAGTATCTACGTCAGTATCTACGCCAGTATCTACATCAGTATCTATGTCAGTTTCTACGCCAGTATCTACGCCAGTATCTACATCAGTATCTACGTCAGTATCTACACCAATATCTACGCCGGTTTCTATGCCAGTATCTTTGATGGTATCTATTCCAGTATCTATGTCACTATCTACGCAAGTATCTACACCAGTATCTGCATCACTACGTCAGTATCTACACCAGTATCTTCACCAGTATCTATGTCAGTATCTATGCCAGTCTCTACAACATTTTTTGAGCACTATTTCCAAAATGTGAGGCCACTGATTGTGTGTTGAAAGTTAAACTGGGTCAAACTTTGACCAATTAGGGACTCTAATTTGATAGTGACGTATGGATGATGTCCCCTTTAATTCAGGAAAGAAAGTTATTCATGAAGGAGAAATTAATATCTGGGCTTTGTTGCCAGTTGGAATTACATGATACCAAATCTAAGACATATATCGGAATAGAATAGAAAATCTAGAGCAAGATTTGCATTGCTTTGACGATGGCGGACATGTGCAGGTAAAATGTCGAAAAGAAGAAGAAAAGCCCCTTCCTGCTTGACACATGTGGACACCAATGACTAAATGTGCTTCCTGCTATCTTATGGGGTCCAGATGATCCGACCCTTTTATTGATGTGTGATCCCTCCCATGACAAAGGTGGACAGGATTTTATGTCTGCCACGGACACCAGTGAAGATAAAATCCTTGAAAAAGAGAAGTTCAGCTCGCTGCCTTGTGGGGTCCAGATGACCCTTCTTTTAACCTGAACATGGGTAAACAAGGGTTACAAAGATACATGCCTGGTGTTTCCGTAGCTTTTGCAAAACAGTAACTCTTCAACCATTCATGTGATCAATGTGAATCAGCAGATTCTTACACAGAGAAAAGCGACTTTTCATTTTGGCTTTAGAGGCACAAGCTACTTTTCTCTGAGACAGAATCAGTTGATTTACGTTGATTTCATTAGCACTTTACTACTGTAAAGCATGGGTCTCCAAACTATGGCCCGCGGGCCGGACTCAGCCTTCCTCCACATTTGGCCCAATCCCCAAACACTTTCTTTTTTTTTTTTTAATCTTGCTGATCGAGACCCACATAGAACGTGACTTTTTATTCCACTTTCTGCAGTCTGAACTATGACAGTAGAGGATAGACTATTTATTGGTTTCATTTTTAAAATGTGTAGTATTTTTTTCTGTAAAGAATTATTTAAATTTTGGCTATGCGTGGCTCTCTGGAAAACCGTAAATGTTTATGTTTAGGCTGTGGTTGTTAAATTTGTCTCTGTTAGCCTACAAACCGACCCTGGCCACACATCAGAGAAGAAAACTCGCAAGAAAAAGTTTGGGGACCCCTGATGTAAAGTGCTACATTTCAGCACAAAGTTGTTTTTCTCTGCTTCCAAATCCACTGAAATTACATTAATTGCATAAACAGAGAGTTAAGCTAGTCAAATGAATGTAAACATTTTAGCTAGATCTCTATTATCAAAGGGTTAAGGACATCAGTAAATTAGATTTTATTGAAAAGCATAAAGTGCCCTCATCGTTATTAATGTCAATAGCCTAACCCCGGCTTAAAATTCCCCACCATTTTGGTCTCCCATGAGTCTCTGCTGCTGTTTGAAGCCACTAAAGCAGACACTCCTTCTTATCTTCCAGCTGAGGCCCGCTGCCACACAGCCGCCGTCTGGCAGCTCCACTTCAACACTTCTACCCACTCCTTTGAGTTGTTGTGACGTTCCGCCAGTCTGTGCGGCGAGTCTCTCGTGTGTGAAGAGTAAAACAAGAGTAATTAAATGTTCTCCACTTCAACGCCGCAACCACACAAACCTCGGGGAGATTGAAATAAAAAAAAAACCCACACAGTGTAGAACGGATCCACTTAGGCCCATGCCCCAGTGACTCTCGCCGTAGCATCAGGAAGCAGCAGCTTTTGTCGCTCATGTTTAGGCTAACAAGATAATAGCATCTTGTTTCCGTGTTCCCGTGACCTTGCGTGGGTTGTGTAAATCCGGCCGTAATTACGGAGCGCGGCGACCTGATGGTTGAAATGCAACATCTGATGTTTTTTGCACAGGCCAGCGGACAGCTAAGTGAATTTGCAGTCAAGGAAAAAAAAAACAAAACTGTAAGCAGCTTGGTTAATTAAGACACGCTGACAACTGTTATACTCCACGCAGCATTATGGATCTGCTGCCTAATTGGAGCGAATGGTTAATAGTGAACACACTTTTCTTACAAATGGGAAGCTGCACTACATTTGTAGAGGAATCAGAGATGGAACCAGAGGAATAAATGTTAGAAATCCTAAAAAAATACACAAATAAGAAAACAATATGAAAAATGCAACTACTGTTTCTCTTTTTTTATATTTTAACTGTTTATCTGTGACCAGGGCTGAGGATTTCCAAGTTAACAATTTAATAAAATTTACGAATTTCAAATCCAAAACATGTTCAGATCACTCACAACTTAACCCTATATAATCATTTGTATATTTTAAGCATGCATTTCTTTCATTAGCATGTTTAAAACGGTCCTCATAACCTAGTACATGTTTTCTAGCTTGTAGTTCATTATCTGTCCACTAGAGGCAATAGAAGGTCTCATTTCAAAATGGCAGCCTCCATGAAATCCCAAAAGCTCTTTTGGCGGAAAAAGTTTAGGTAAATTTCAAGACCTTCTGGAGAGTGTAGTTTATCTAATTTTTTTTTATTACTACGTACTGCATTTAAAAAATTTAATATTTGTTGAAAATTGTTAAAAATTTGAGACAGTGAGGAAATAAGGGGCTTTTTTCCTGAACACTCAGATCAATGTTTCAAAATAGCATTGTTTGAGCAAAAACTTTTAATATCACTCAAGATATCATAGTTATTATGATTTAAATCTCATAAAAAGGTATACTTTTTTGTCGATTTTATTAAGGGATTTTAAAAAAACATCTTAATTTCACTAAAAAAAAAAGAATTTTCTGTCACTTCAAGGATGTATTGTGCTTTACAGGAATAAACTCCACAACAG
>NC_050531.1:15501731-15522930 GCF_002922805.2 Oryzias melastigma
CCAACGTAAAAATGGCAGCTGGCAAAGAGGAGCTTGTTCCCAAAAAAAAAAAAATCCAGCTGTTACATGGAACTGGTTCGGTTTTGTGACTTCAGACTTAAAGCAACAAAGACTGTTGCTACCAAAAGTGGAAGTAACGTTGAACATTTTCTTCAACACCTGAAACACTGTTGAGTGCGAAAAAAGTTTTTCGTTACAAGATGTTAAAACTAGTGGTAGTTTTCAAAACATTTGCATTTGTTTTACAAACATTTTTACACATTTATTTTGTTGTGTTCAAGCCAATATAATTGTTTTTGAAACATTTACTTTGCAATTTGATTTTTTTGTCAAAAGAAATTAAATAGAGGGCTTGAAATCGAAAAATGAATTTGGTTGAAAAAAATCATACTTTTTTGGCAATATTGCACAGCCATAAAAAGTATAATTGAAAACAGTTTTCTGCCTTAAAAGAAGGGATTTAACAGGAAAATTGACGACTGTTGCATAAAACTCAAGAAAAGGTTCATTTGATGTTCTTTTTTCAGTGACATACAGGACTGTCTTACCTGCCATGGACTTTAATGTCAGAAATGGCGTAGAAGTATCTGGACAGGTTGTTCTCATCCACCATGGTGGCCCCCGTGGCGGGGCGGAGCAGGCGGATTCTCAGGTCGGTGATGGTAAAAAAGTCCCTCAGCTTCTTGGTTGTATCCAGCTGTCCGTAAAGTGAGGCCATGTTGTGGAGGCGGGGTCCTGCGAAGAGTGCAAATCGGTCTTTGATCTCGAAGCGCACGGTTTTGTCATACTTCCAAACGTAGCCTCGCGAGTAGTCCTCAGTGCAGATGATGTCCAGCAGGGTGTGCTGCGTCAGATCCTGCACCGTCTTAGGCTCCATGGTGAAGGCGTCCAGGCAGTCGGTGGCGTAGAACTGGTAGGGCTGCCAGGTTCGCCCATAATCGAGCGACTTCTCCAGGACCATCTGCTCAGGCCGGCCCGACTCAAAGGTGAGGACGATGTCGTCGGTCAACTCGATTGTCTTGTGCCACGATAGGGTGATGTTGACCAAAAGGGGCTTTGGGTACTTCTTCCAGGAGGAGGACTGCCAGAAGGTCGTGGGGTTGCGGCCCTCGATGTCGAACATGAGTTCTGGAGGGTGTGCAAGCTCCTCGGTGCTGGCGTCACATTCGTTGTTGCACATGTAGGGGTTCTCCTGCAGGAGACAGAGAAGAAGACAGGAGTGACAGGTTACTAAATATGATATTTTGAGGACACACTAATATCATCAATCTGAAGTGGATCAGTGTCCCAGTGAACCTGTAATGTGCACACGCCCTGCAGAGAGCATCCACATATGAATTTTTGAAGCCACTTATTCTGCTCTGTACATTTATCTTTACCGACAGTTCAGTTGACTCTTGTCGTTACTGCGGCTTTGCTCCCGTTCGCATCATCGTCACATTAAGCCGCTACAGAAATCGTGTCATGTCAGTCTCCAGACTTAAACAAAGACATCCAACCTCCTCCACTTTTACAGATGGAGTCATAAAGTCATTCGGAGAAGAATTTGATGGATTGGAATTCCACCAAAAAAAACTTAGAGCTCTTCACTTGTTTTGTCGGCTAAGTCCTCCTCTCCACCTCTGTTCAGAGAAAGAGCTGGCTGCATTGTTCGAGTGTGAATGTCACTCAGCTCTTCCACAAGTTTCCTCACCGGCTTAAAACCATGAGGCAGCTTGCTCCAAAGAAGCTCTTTCTAGAAACATTTGTCTGATTTAGCACAAATCAGTACACGGCGATGTTCTGTCTCCTCAGGGGAGGAGGAAGAGGAGGAGGGCCTGTTCTGGCAGTCAGTGGAGGGAGGAGGAGGCGCTCCTCCAAGAGGGCCTTTCAAGTGCTACAAGCGCCAATTCATCAGGACAATATAATCCACTCCCTGATTAGGTGGTAGATGTCACCCTCCACGTGTGAGTTTGGCGGTGCGGTAAGGAAACACTGGGAGGGGGTAGACTCGTGTAAGACAGTCTAATGAGGGAGGGAGGTGGAGATCCAGCTCTGTGGAGCTAATAAGCCACTTTCTCCTCGTCTTCCAAGTCAAAGTGACAATGAAACAGGTTTCTGACAGGCCTTTTGACATTTGGACAGATCCATTAATATCCAGCGCGGGTCATCACCTGCAGGCGTCCCCTAACGCCGGACAGGCAGAGACTGGGGAGGAGTCGGTACAGGAGGCTTGGGGTGGAAAATTCCACCTTGATTTTTAGCGTTCGGGGTGTGGGGTTAGGTGTGCCATTAACACGGCAGCATCTGGTGCATCCTAAAATACGCAGACAGATGTGCAATAACTCACGGGTGACAGTAATGTGCGCTTTGATGCTGTAGGCGGTCACGAGAAGCCCACTTGGCATGCCGGTGGGCTAAATGTTTGGAATCTGCATTCAGGAAGGGGACGCTTCGTAAAACATGTGACGATGGAAGACAAAAACGTGGAAGAACTTCAACAAAAATTCAAATTTAGACCATACTATAACAGTGCAAACTTCTCTTCTCTAATTACCCTCTTTAGATTTCCTCCACTGGGGAAAACAGTCTTTCATCAATAAAGGAAATCAGCTAAAAATGCATCAGATTGATCTATTGTTTAGAGTGCACTCACAGATCTGCATTTTCCCTGGTAAAATACTCTTCTATTGAATTGATTTTAGCATTCTTTACTGAATTGATTTTACTGAGTGAAGAAAGGCAGCGCAACAGGCAATGCACACTGTCAAGGTCCATCATGACCGCACAAAGGGGGACAAGGGGGACCCTGTGGGTTCTGCAGATGCCAAGATGAAGTCATAAATTCTGCAGCCAACAGAACATCATTTTGAAGTCAAAACTAACAGAAGGGTGTGAGGACAAAACACATTTGTTCCAGTCGTGACATGAGAGTACGTGCACTCTCTGGGACATATCTGAAGAAGACGGCCGACGCCATCAGGACCTATTGGACCTATTGAATTTCAAGCCTTCGTCACAACTGTCCTTAGGAGTGGATATGGGCTGTCTGTTGGAGAAACTAGGCAAACCGTTCGGGACACATAGGTGGTCCACACAAGATATCAAGATTGTATGAAGAGAACGGACATGCTCTGGTCGTAGTGAACACTTACACAGGTTAGGTAAGGGAGAAATAGTTGAGACGCAAGTGGATCATGTGGGTTTTTCATTTTTTAACAACACTTTTGAACCCTGCACAAGAAAGGGGCCATTGCCGCTGTTCAAATGTGCGATCCTTGCATGTAGCCTGGCTGTTCAAAAGTTGGTAATGAGACAACTGGAGCCTAGTTTGAGTGGGCATCCTATGGGCACTTGGGTATCTGCAAACCCCTTTGCATGCGATCAGTCAAGCTACATTCTCACCACTCTTAGCAATGGATGCTCTAGTGCAGGAGTGGCCAACTCTGGTCCTCAGGAGCCTCAACCCTGCCTGTTTTCTAGTTCTCCCTGACCAGCTTCCTGCTGATTAGTTGACGTAAATGATTCCACATCCTGATTGACTGAACACACCTGATTTCAATTGTCAGCATCAATCAGTCCAGGGAGAGCTGGAAAACAGGCAGGATTTAGGCTCTTGAGGACCAGGGTTGGCCACCCCTGCTCTAGTGGCTACTTTCAATTAAAGTCTGTTTAAATGTGTGTTTGGGGCTTCTCCGTTCAAAACCCTCACATTTACGCGTAGCTATTGAAGGTTTTACAATCATTTTTGGGCTATTAGTACAACATTGCTTGTCCATTTTATGCCCGTTGCAAATCAAATCAGGACAAACTGACCAATCAGGGACTCTGATTTCATAGTGATGAATGGAAATCATCCGCGTATGTTGACAAAAGGCAACAACCATTTGAAAATTGATAATGGAGGAGAAATTAATAATTGCAGTTTGTGCCTGGTCAGAATAATATGCAGCCCAGTCTCAGTAAAATGCGTACATATGCCACGATTTGGGAAATACCGTGTATAATATACGGCAAAACCGGTTTTTGCGTGCATATAATACGCGCGGTACTAAACGTGTTAAAGTCTGTTTTCCACGTTTGACACGTCCCCTGGTGAAGGCGTGAGCATCACAGACAGCCCCACAAACGAACAATTTGCTTTTCTAACCCTAACCATAACCGAGCGGCAAACCTTGCCTCATTCTAACCTTAACCAGGAACGACGTCATTTAGAAAAGAGCCGGAGGATTTCTGACCACGTGATCAAAACGAAACCTAAAAAGCGTGTATATTGTACGCCGGCGCAACCTATTCTCAATCATTGCGTATCATATGCATGCAGAAAGCCTGTTTGGCATATATTATACACGGTATTTCAGAGTGCAAAGTCGTGGAATATGTACGCATTTTACTGCGACCGGGTTGTAATATGATACAAAATCTTATCATGTATTGGAATAGAGCTGTCAAAGAAAAAGTCAGACGAGCCTCTTACAAGTGTAGATGGCAGACATGTGCTAGTAAACAGTAGAAAAAGAAGAAGAAGCACCTCCCTATGTGTCCAGAGGTGTCACATCCCCGGTGTGAATATAGTATTAGAAGCCAGTGCGCACACTTCACTAGAGTGTGAAGTAAGGACACTTTATGAGTGCGTTACCCGTATGTTATAACTTATAAGTGTGTGTACCACACGCACAATCATGGTATGTACCACTTTCATGACATCCATTGAGGTGGACACGCAAGCCACATGGGAACTACAAGACACACCTGCACTCCGCTTAACATGCTCTCCATGAACCTCTACAGATCAACCCAAAAAACTCATTCCCGACAGTCAAATATGGACAGGCCCACTACCAGACGGCCCTCGGACCGGTCCCATTTCGTGGCCTGGGGGTCAGGGACCCCTTATTTAATGGGAACAGCCAGCACGACCCAAAACGCCAAGTTTGGGAAACCGTAAATACCAAAAAGTGGTGCAGATGGGGCCCAAATGAGGTGGGAGTGAGAATGCATTGGCCTGTCTGAACCTGCAGATTCTGCTAGATTGAGTCCATCTAAGACTTGCATTCTGTCCACCTTCAGACAAACTGAACATCCAATTCTTAATACTGAAAATCCTGCAAAGAAACCAGCAACAAAAAAAAAACAGCGTTGGGTTCAGTTTTCTGCAGACGTCTCAATAATTTTTTTTTCACCTGAAAAGTCAAGCTGTTTCCTCCTGTACTGGAGGTCAAACTGATGGTTCTTTTATGTCTCAGAAAGCAGCACTCATTGATCAGCCATTACTGCCGCAGAATGCACACGCAGAGGCTACCCCAGCAGCAACTGTCGCGCCCCCCCACACCCCCTGACACATTTCTGTAATCAGACAAAGACATATCCCCGATCGATCGCTGAAGCTGAGCTGCTGGAAATCTGCTGCATGCAGCACCTGGCAGCCACCAACCGCCGGTCCAGTGCTTCCTCTACCCCCCCTCCCCTCACGCGCCTCCCAGCCCCCGAACATGCAGGTTAAAACCTTTCATTAGCGTTCCCTCCGCTTTCGCTTAACGGCGAAACGCCGCCTTTATGAAGATCAATAACCTCAACTGTCTGCCGGAGAGGAGATAAAAAGCAGAGTGTATGGGCCATGTGAAAAATCGATGGCAGGTTTCCGTGTTTTACTGCGGGGGCCACCACGGAGGCCGCGGCGGACGAATTAGGAGCTTGGCACGCATTTAAAACAATGGACGGCACGACAAAGGCAGCATTTCTGTAATTACTAAAGATGTTGGTGCTAATCCCAGAGCGATGATAAAGGGCCGGACTGGGCGGGGGGATGGAAGGGGAGGTGGTGGTGTGTGTATGTGGGGGGGCGCCACAGATTACAAAGCCAGCACCGAGGTCGCTGAAGCAGATAGGTCATGCTAAATCAGTGCTAATAGAGAGACGCCGACCCACCCGAAGTAATCCGATTATTAGCAATGCGGTGTAGTGAGAAGAGTCAGACGGGGGTCGTGGGCGGATGTCAAGAAGTGGTCGTTATTGTCCAAAAATGCTCCGGTTCTTTGCAGAAAGCAGCCAGGGGAATAAATATAAGCTGGCCTGCAGTGCGGTGGATATTGAATTAGGCTAATCTGGTTGAGCTGCACTCGGCATACCTGCATTATCTGTTGGGTTGAGGTCACGTTAGAGCAAATTTCCTCACAGCCACACTACTAAAACCAAACTAAAAAGGCGTAAGAATGGACAGACAGACAGATGGGCAGACATAAAAAAAGAATAAATGCAGTTTTAAGAAGCTACAACCCAATGTCCTGGTTGTACCCGTCCCAAGACAGGTAAATACGATACGTAGGGTAGTGTCAGGAAGAGCCTTCAACGTGAAACTTATAAGACAAAATGATCAATGATTTATGGATTTTAGGGGCTCAGATAGATATGAAACCCCAAACTCTCAGCACACCCTGACTTGCCTCCTTTTCCCGCTAAATCCAGGTCTGTAATCTTTATAATTTTTTTGCATTGAATGATTTATTGCAGTGATTTGCCCTTCAGGGCCACCGTACCCCGCAGACGGAAAGCTAACCTCCGTCCCACCTGTATGGAATATACGTTTGTTTGTTTGAGCGACAATTGAAAGAATAAATCCTTTTAAATCTTTATTTAAAGGGAGATTACATCAGCCGCGTGTGCACTTCCAGTTATGACTACTGAATATGAGGACGCAGAGACAGAAAAGTAAAAAAAAAATGAGAGAAGAGCCAGTGACTTATTGAAGTTCTGACTGCGTCTCGTTTTGAAATAAGATATGACCATGGCGACTGACAGCCCCGGCCCAGCCGCACTATGAGTACTAATGGAGGAGAGACATAAATTTACCAAATGCGGACAGAGTCTCCTGATAGATAAGCTCACACCAATCAGAGCGCTCTGTTTGTGTGGCATATGTCCTGGAGGTGGAACCCAGAGAGAAAATTGAATCTGCATCTCATCCGTTCTTCCATCTACCCCTTCCTTCCTTCCTTCCTTCCATCTCCAGCGTTTTCTCATTTTCGATGCAGGGAAAATGGCTGAGCACTGAGCACCGCCACAATGAAAGACAACATTTTTGTAATTTATTTCTTTTACAATAAAAGTCTTTCAGTTATCCCTAATGTGCAAACTTTTTCAGCAAACCTTTAATCCCCAGATGAACTTTAAAACTGAGGTGACAATGCTTTTTACATAAAGACATCAACATCCAGAGAATAAAGCCTTTAATGAAGAAAAGGGCTGAAAGGGTCAATGTCACAGATTCATAACTTTTACATGCCTCAAATTATATATATATATATATATATATATATATATATATATATATATATATATATATATATATANNTATATATATATATATATATATAGACACAGTACATATATGTAGCATACATACATACATACATACATACATATATATATATATATATTATGTAATAACAATAGCTAACCATTTACTTAAAAGTAGTAGAATTTTTTGCCTTTTTGAATTGAATAAGTAAATATGGTGTGGATTTAAAAAAGTAAAAAAAAAATTAGAAGATTAGAGAAACATACTGAAACACAGCAACAATTCAAGCAAAGCTTTTGCTGAAATAGAAGAAGAGAGGGAGACTGGCTGATTTTTTTCTTTTTAACTTTAAATTTATCGTCCTTCACCAACAGTTTGGTTTTGTAAGTGATTTACTGAGCATAAGTTGTATAAATTTGATTTTTTTAAAAGGCTGAAAAACTGTTGAAAATGTTGTAGTTGTAAAGAATGCGTGGTCAAAAGAATCAAACTCACCAAAAAAAGTGGAAACTTTAGGCTTTTATTTTGTATTTTTTTTATGCAATTTGATATTGAGATTGTATTATGTTAGATTTTTTTTGTTTTCTTCCTGCCATTGAATAGTGATATCTATACCTAAGTATTGAAGTATGGATACCCTCACCAATTCTGGTATTGACTATTCTATTTAAATGTTGATTAATTGATTGATACATTGATTTATAAAGGAAGAAAATAAAAGTGCATGTATCATTTCTAGATATTTTGAGTATTATGTGTATCAAAACACTCCCCTGTACACAGTATATTGAATTGCTCTATCAGTCACATGACCAGAGGAGCTGGGAGTTGTGCACGTTACCCTAAGCAACAAAGCAGCGCAGTGGTTTTAGAAGGGAAAACATATATTACTTTTAATATTGTGCATTAAAGTTGTTACCTGGGCATTTTTTGATGGTTTTTGTTTTTAGGACAGCAAATAATATGCTTGAGACAAAAACATGTAGCAACACTACACAAATTTATATATGGTTTGGATATATTTGAAATTTTTGATAATGGGTAACTGATCCAGTAAGATGGTCATGAATAACTGCTGTAACACTTTAGATGAGGTGCTGCAAAACATTCAATTTAATGTTGACGAAGATAATTAATACAATTGTTAAGCTTGTAAGCAGTTTATTAATATGTTATACAATTATCTAACTTTGATGTTAATGAATCTTGGTAAGTATGTTAATAAACCTCATTAGGCTTACTGTGCTCAAAAAAATGTCTCACTAACACATTAATGATGTTTGTTAATGTGTTACTAAGGAATCTTATTATAAAGTGCTACCGTAAATACAAACTCCCAGTTACTTTTTAGAGTATCAAGAAAATTTGTATGAATAAAATAAATATTTCAAAAATGACACAAAAGCAGGTTTGAACAACACTCTTCACACTAAAACCATTCCATGGGTTTCAGTTAATATTTTGCTGAAACCCTTTGTCATCTCTGCACTTAATGGTGCGTTTGCCAATCACACTGGTTGTTTAAGGTGACAGAGGACCTAGTACAGTTTTCATTCAAAATTTGATGTAAAAGTTTCAAAAAGGTATTTAACTTGGGCTTAAAACAAACATACCAAGAGGTATGACAACTAATTGTGAAACTCTTTGGAATAAACCCTTGAGTCATTGTATTTAGTGGAACTTTGCCTCATTATTATTTGACCTTATCTTTTCTTTGTTTTTGGTTTCATATATCTTTATTTATTGAGGTATATTGCAGTTATAATGAATAAATGCCTCACTTGGAATTGTCTAAATTTTTTAGGGTATTGAGGAATTATTGAGTAATATAATGAAAAATATATTTTTATGCTTCATCTATCCAGTCTTTACTCTTAAGAAAGTCCAGATAATAGATGTTATTTATTTATTTTTTTTTGCCAAAAACCCTCCAAAAGCTTTTTTTTTTTTTATAACCAGACAAATTAGTCATAATCATCCACATCTTTTTTCAAATCTAAGCTAGATTTGACCCTATGAGGCAGCAGTTTTTGAAATATCAGAGGTATGTTCGTCCTTCTGCCATTGTTCAGTGTCACTCGTGCGTCTTCTTCACCTGCAAACGGCGGCTCCTGCTAAAAAAGACGCCCCATTCATCGGCACGTGTCAGCCGTCCTTCACAAGTCCAGGCATCATAAATCATCATTTCATCGCTCATCTGAGCAGAACTCAGCGTTCTGTCAGCCCTGTGTTGGAACTCAACACTGTCTTGTTGCATCAAATGGATAGAATTATTCTTTTCTGCACAGAAAATGCATTGTTTCTTTTGTCTTTTTTTGTGTCTCGCGTGTGTGTGTATCAGAGCAGAGAGGTTACAGCTCTCCTTGCAGAATTAATGAGACTTTGTCCTCCCCCTCACAGGGTTTTTCTTCCCAATCCAGGAGCTTGATTGAGGTGTTGCTCCACTGCCTTCCAAACCTTTTCTCTCCGTCTACAGTCATGCCAGTCCTTCCTGGACCCTCATTCCATGTTGATTGTTGGTGCAGACAGTAAGAGTAGTTTAACTTGGAACGAATTCTGCCCTCAAGAAGGACCGATTACAATAATCATAGCCGCCATGGCCAAATCAGACAAGGGTTACCATCGGAATTTCAAATGTTCAGGGTCTCCAGGCCTCTTTATTTTCCTGAAAAGAAAAGACCTAAAACTGGACCTATAATTGAAATTCCACCCTGTCACACAGGTTACTGTATTGTTTAACCTTGTACTATCTTATGGGGTCCAAATGACCCCACTCCCAACGTCAATATACCTAGGATAGCACAAGGGTTACATTGACTTGGATTTTAATACAGTGCTTTGCAAAACAAAAGTGAAGCAAATATCTGAGGTTGTTCAATTCAACCAGCAGCCTTTGTAGTGTACTTCTGGAATGAAGCTTCTTTCAGAATAAAGTACTTAGAACCAGGTGCAGTTCACCAAACAGCAGCTAGGGGACTTGTTGTACGAGCATGTCAGTATCCATGCACTTTAATAGCAAATACCCTCCTTTTACCACAAGACAGATGAATGAATACAGACACGGTACAGGCTGCAAACTGGACGCGTTAAGGTTAGGGTACCGGTACTGGGTTGCGGTACCGGTTCTAGACGCGTCCCGAGGACCAGTGCGCATCTAGTACTGCATCCCGAGGGTTGTGGACCCTTGACTTTATAAACAGCCCGCATGTCAAAAGACGACAAGGGAAAGCCAAAATGTCGAAAAGTCACACGGAGGGGGCCTTAACCAAATGCCTTAATGTGACGATTTTGGGATGAGAATGTTTCGACCAAAGAGCTCAAAGACAGGCTTTGTAAAAAGCAGTGGGTCTCATGGCCACACCCTTTGTTAATCATTCATCAGTTGATGGTTTCATGTGCCAAACATCTGGGAAAAAGAATATTTCTATCTATATGGTGTTGATCTTCCTCCTGTTAGGACTCTGGCTAATATTTGAGCTAACCTTCTACAATAAATGGAACCAGGTTAATAAAAAAATGAATGTGCTAATATAACCCAAAATGTGATGTTCATGCATGTGGAAGCCAGGTGTTAAGAGGTAAAATACCAGTAACAGAGTCCTCATTATTTAAACCAAATATAATGACTGGAAAAAGATGCTGCTGGACAAAATTAGCGTGTCTAAAATAAAAAAAATAAAAAAAAAAGGTTGTAGGAAAAGATACAGAGTTCTGATGTTGAGAAAAATACACAAGAAAACCCAAACAGCTTAAAGGATCCAACCACAAAATTTTACAGCAACACAGGAGAAAAGAAAAGAGATCTAAAGCAGTGAGCCGCACCATTAAACCCCCTTAAGCAGCACAGTGTGAGTCGTCCAGTCAACTCGGGAGGAGGGTGGGGGTTATGAGGTGTAGACGTCCTCGTGTTGCACTCATCTCCATCGCTGGCGTCCATTAGGAGGATTCATGAGCCTTAAAACAATAGCAGCGAAAGGCTACCGCGCACAGCCGCTGCACATCCAGCGGATATAAAAACTATTTTATATTCCATTATCTTTTAAATGCCTATGCAGGAGCCACTGGGAACCGCTTCAATACGGTTTGGTGGACGGCGCAATGTCACCAGCTTAGGCCGTGATTTATCTCTCGGGCTTAGGTTAAGTGCAGCGATCAAGACCTGAAAGAGGCCTTTTAGTACAGATGGTTAACTTGACAGGTTTGTTACTTTTTAATTTAAAAGAAAGATATTGTTTCACAATAAAAGGAACATTTTCCATTTTGTATATTGAATTTAATGTAAATATTATAGGGTACTTTTAGTTCTTCTAACTGAGTCCATATCAGTGTAATGTGCTAAATATAAACAGTATCTAAAAGAGCAATATTTAAGTTTAACAAAGTACTGTCAAAATGTGTTGAGTTACTACAGAGTTATCTGCTTGTAATTGTTTGAAAAACATTGCATCACTGTCGATACTGGAGAAAAAAAATAGTAAGGAATCACACTAACACAATAAACCTGACTACTAACAATTGAGTGCATAAGAGAACTGGAGTGAGAGACTCCTCCCCCCTCGTGTTTCTAACAGGAAGTACCCGTTGGTTCCAAGAAGCCAAAGTCATCATATTTGTCAGAATAACTGTTCTTGCTCTGATCCTTTAATCCTAACTTCTTAATTTGATATTTTCTCTGTTGTGCAAGTTTTTCAAGTTATAAGATTTCTCAATAAAAGTCGGTGGCCTCACGTCAAACCTTTGAAATGTTTGATTAAAATCTGAGCCCACTTTCAAATGAAATGGATGTGGACTTCCAACAAGCTCACTCCTGATTGGCGAGAGTGGTTGCCATTGAAATTTTGACTCAGACTGACTCGGACCAATCACTTGATTTCTGACGACGTCTGGTTCTAACATGACAATGTCCAGATTACAAGAAAAGATGACAGACTTTTCTATGGGTGGCATCTCACTCAGTTTAGTTCTCATGGACAGTCAATGTTTCCATGTAGCAATGAGACTAAAAACTCTTAACGGTAGCTCCTCCCACAGGCATCAGGACCGTCAAGGTTATGAACACACTTTTGGACAAGCATCAAGCTGCAAATGTTTTCAAAAGAGAGGCAGCAGACGCAAATTTTGACACACAAAACATGTTCAGTGGAAGCAGAGCACAACTGTAATTGTTGCAATAAAGATATTTCTAAAACTTGTGCATTAAATATTTTCATTGCAAGGTTAAAAAATGTCAGATTATTTCTAGAAGTTAATGCTGAAATACTTTTATTACTTTGGGGAGCTCCAAATTATAAGGTACATTGTCAATGAATGGTCTATTTTCAAACTTATGCCACACATATGGCACATAAATTGAAAGGCCGTTAAGCAAGAAGCATGAGTCAGAGATCAATCCATCAGCCAGACTTTAATAACTGTTCAGTCATTCTAGAACTTGTTTGTAGTATGCTACATGTTTGCTATGTTAGCATATTCACAATAGCTGTAACCTTGTTTGCAACACGATAAAAACAACCAGAAACCGCTAAAAAATATTAATGTGACAACGCTAGCTCCCTACTTTGCTAGCAACACATTAAAACACAATCTGACACTGCTACACGTTAGCCCTGTTAGCATATTCACAATAGCTGTAACCTTGTTTGCAGCATGAAAAAACAAAATACGACACCGCTACTCGTTAGCCATGTTAGTGTATTCACAACATCCAACTTTGTTTGCGACACAAAAAAATAGACTGAAACTGCTAAAAAAAACACGAATGTGACTACGCTAACTCCCTAGCTTGCTAGCAACACGTAAAAACACAATACGACACTGGAACACATTAGCTATGCTAGTGTATTCACAATAACATCCAACCTTGTTTGCTACACTAAAAAACAGACTGAGAAAGACATTATTCTGACTAGGCTAACTCCAAACATGGCTAGGAACATGTAAAACCATAGCTACACATTAGCTGTATTAGCATATTCTCAATACCATGTGTTGCTAACAACATATAAAAACATAGTCCAACACTATTACACTTTAGTCATGTTGGTATGCTCACTATAACATCCAACCTTGTTTGCAGCTCGTAAAAGAACAGACTAACATTTTGACAGAGTGTCGTGTATCTCTCAAAATCACTTCATCATCAGTAAACAACCAGAATTTATCCACACTTTGTGGTGAACTATCAATTTTTGAAAAAAAAAATAAGGCTTTTAATTGCTTCTCATTGTGCGTAAAATATGGTATTTAGATTACTTTCTTTATGATTTACAGTCAGATATGAAAATCAAACAGATAAAACAAATAAGCTTCAACACTCTTCAGTGTCATGAAATACAAAGCAAGTGTCATGTTATAATGGGTTTGTGTTCAGGCTGTCAGTCATGCAGGGAGAAGCTAACTGCACGGCTTTCCTGCAAACAATGGCGCCGTTACGTTCTTTGTGCTCGCGTTTACCAGCTATATTTTAGAGGCTGCCAGCGACTGAAGCAGGAATGGATCACCTTTATTTTCACACTCTTGGCAAGTGTCATTCATCTTTTATTAGGATGACATTTCAGCAGTGAGCTAATACACTGGGGCTCAATCGATCTGCCGGCTGCCGCCGAGCTACATCTCTCAATCAAGCTATCCTGTCTTGTGAAGTGTTTTTTTCTTAAACAAAATGAAGACATAAAAAGTCAGATGAGCCAACAATTGTCCCTTTATCTTCAAACAAACTCATGGTTCATGGCCGATCTTTGGTCTGTCAAACCGTCAACCTAGAAACTCCACTAAGACACAAGGATTGCCGTCACCTTGCCCAAGCTGCAGAGGTGACTTCAACCTTTGGTCGCTTTCTCCTGATGGATTGAAACCACAAATAACATCAGTCTACCTTAATAAAAAAAAAAAAAAGAAAGCTGGTAAAACATGAAGAAATATTTGAGCTTGTTACTGCACAGACAAGCTGCTTTTTCCAGATATTTATTCAGAATTGAGGGATTTTGAACGATTGCATCAACTGATTTCATTTAGAGGAGTCAGAAAAACTGAAGATCACGAGTAACGGCAATGTCTGAGGCTTTTATATCAACAGTTTCTATCTGATATTTAAGCTTAACAACACACTGTAAAAATGTGTTGAGTTGCTACTGAGCCACCTGCGTGTCATTGATTAACTTAATAGTTTCAGAAAGCTTGTGGAAACTCTGCTACTTTACTCTGTTCAAGCAGCTTTACTTCCATCTGTACGGCGCCTTGTGTACGCACAAACAGCTTTTGTAGTGTCTTTTTACCAATCGTATTTTCATTCATTAGTTTGGTACTGAACGTCTTTGGTTTTCATAATATTTTGTGACATTATTTTAGACGGAAGATAAAATATAATTTACTATAAATCCTAAACCTGTGTTCCCCACAGTTTAAACTTCTCATTTTCCTATATGAAACTTTTTATCTTATCTAACTTTTATTTATTTGAAGGTTTCTCTTAGTTAATTAACATATTGTATTCTCAAAATAAAATACATCAAGATACTTGAAGAAAAAGTATTTATAGATAAAATGAGACAGCTGAAAATCACAGGATTTTTGGATGTAACAGAAATTTCATCATCACTCACTTTATCCATTTGCTGTCAGAACCCAGAACCCATCAAATCTGGCTTTCATGTAAAATCCAGGTGAAATTTTGAAAAATTTCTTGTAATCAAAGTCTACACCTTTAAATTTCTCATCAGAGTACAAACTGTGTTTAATGTAAAGACAAACATGTCCTTCTTGTTCTTATTTTTAAATATGTTTTGCATAAATCAGAGTTTAATTTTTAGAAATATATATTTACCTGAAATATTTACCTTAAATTTGTGATCTTAGTTTTTATGTTGATTTGTTGGAGGGATTTGCACTTCATGGCCACCGTAGTTGTATATGTGAAGTAACATTTCAATATATTTTTAAGTAAAATCTTAAAGCGAGACAAAAGAAGTCCACATTTGAGGCCAAAACTGATACATAGGTTTAAACTGAGTAAATATAATTAATTGATGTTCCAGTCATACTTTCAGGATGACAGCAGAAATCAGATTTCAGAGGCAACTTTGGAAATCCTGACTGCTTTTTGAAGCACTGATGGACTTCAAGTGTGTAACAGACATGTGAAAACAAGCAGTAATTAAAAGAACCGTTATCCGATCAAATGACTTCTCATCTGGCGTTCTGCTGGAGAATAATGAGCCCAGCATGGTGTCGTTCGCTGGACATTTTTTGCTCCCTAAATTGCCTTTAGGTTTCAGTCCAAGACGAGACTTTTCAATCAATCTCCTGTCATCAAACTTCATCCCTCATTAGTGGCTCTGCAGACCGCCAAGAGAACGGCGGAGGTTCTATTCTCGTTAATGAGCGCCTGCGACTCGGTCAGCAGCGGTTTAAATTTAGAAATTAATAATCATCTAAAAAAATGGTTGAGATGTCAAAAATTGATTCATTTTTAGTATTTCAAAAAGAAGTTTAACTTTTGTTTTTATCTTCTTGTCTGCAAAAACTCTTATTGTATTAATTGTATTAAAGTCAAAGGACAATTAGATGCAATAGTGGCGTCCTGTTGTGGATATTTAATGGTGCACAATGGTAGTTTGGATGCTGCTCCAGGCTTTCCTGTTAGGACTGAAGGTCTATTTAGTCATTCTACAGGGAGCCTTTCTTCTTTTTCTCTTTCTTCTTCTTTTTTTCTCCTCTCTCTGTCTGCTTCCCTCCCCATTTTTTCTTCTTTTTTCTTAACACCGACTCTGAGAAGATGATTGGCAGATGACTCCTGGGAAAAGAGCTCAGGCCTTTTCCTTCTTCACAGCTCACAAGATCACGACACTCAAGCACACTGACAGGCCAAGTGGATGCATACACACACACACACACACACACTTTAAACAAAAAAGAAAAAAAAAAACATCACACCAGTTCTTTTTAAAGGCAGGTCACTGTGGATATTGGAGAAAACATAGTAAAGAATCGCAATAATACACAAAAGAACTGATTTTGAAGACGAATGTGTACTAAACTATGGATAGTTTTGATTGGTTGAGTATTTGTCATTACCTTGTCAGCATTTTTATTGGCTCTTTTGGGTTGAAAACAGAAACCAAAGTGTTTCTGTTTTCATTTGACAGTATCAAATACAAAGCTGCAGCAAAAAGAGTCTCTAAACTTTTCAGTTTAACTCAAAACACCTTTCTAAGGTCATCAATTCAAACTCTCCAACAACAAACGTGTTATCCTTCTCAAGTAGCAAAAATAATGACTCTGCATAGACAATTTAAATAACTTATTGTGATTAAGTTGTTTTGGCTAAATCTTTTGACTAACAATGTGTATTGTGTCTGAAGTTAAAGCCTTGAAAGGGTTTATTTGGCCACCAGATGTCCTCGTTCTTGATTGTTGTTGGATTGAAGCCTCAAAGCTTCAAATATTTTTCAAACATAAAGAGGACAACTGGAGTTTCTAAAGAGTTTAGCTACATGTGTTTTTTTTAATGCTGACATTTTACTCGAGGGCCGCCCTCCTTTTGGTTTTCCAGAAATCTTGTCTCATCTGTAATCTGTTGATTACCTGGATCAGGCGTGTCTAGCCAATAAGGAGCTACAATGGCAGGCAGGTTGGAAAACATGTAAGTCACCTGGCTTCGAGACCTGGATTAGGGCACTCCTTGTCTATGCATCTAACCTATTCCTTGAGGGAGTGGTGAGCTGCAGACACAGTCACACTTGGGTACCATTTGGTGGTTTAACCCCCGAATCCAACCCGTCCCAATGCAGAGAGGGATTATAGTCAGAGTCTTTGGTACAACACAACCGTGACTTTGGATTCATGACCGACCAGTACCAGAGAAGACACTACCTCAAGGCTCCTGAGTTGGTTGATGATGTTACAGCCTAAGTTGCTTCTTTTAGACTGGAATCTGATTTGAAAATCAAATTCAGGGAAATGTCGTTTCAACACTCTTCAGTTCCATAAAATCCAAGGCAACTGGCAAGAAGAAACTTGTCTTTGCCATCATTCCTCAAAATAGTCAAAATAGTTGGCTCAAAAAAAAAAAAAAAAAACTAGATTAAGGACTAGTAGCACACAGTCAGCAACACAAGTCGGAAAACACAAGTGGATCCACTTTATTCAACAACAATGGCGTCAAGCATCTGCTGCCACTGTAATCACGGCTCTCAGAAGGGAGTCAAGGGGGCTCTGCTAGTTGAGCTCCTGATGAGGTGCCATTAGAAAAGATGAGAGACAAACTGAAGGGAGGAGGGGAAAGAAAAAAAAATCATACAGAAAAGGAAATCAAAAACTTTAACGGGGCCAGAGGGAATTGCTACACTAATCAACTGCACTCAGCTAAAATGATAGATGAATTAAGCTCTCTACAAGTGATTAATTGAAGCAAGGGATTCAAACTAATGACACCACACAGAGTAATGTGCATGCACGCATCTCTGTTCTGCAGGCTAGCATCCAAATACTTGATCAAAATACTGCAGAATTAAAGCATATCTATTATCTTTTTTATTTAGCTGTTGATTTAAATTAGCAACAAACAGTTTGTAAAAAAGGAGCAGGAAACCCATGACATGTGCTCATTGTACCGGTAATTTCCACGGGGTTTGAGAAGGATAAATTAAGTCTAAATTGGAGCCTTTACAATGTTAGCAAGTTTGTGTTTATGTGTTCAAACTCCAAACTTTGGAGTTGGGATATAAGAAAATAAGAAGTTTCTTGAGTCTACTCCCAATGCTAACCAACAAACAGAACTACTGTTGTCAAATTTCAGCTTCGACGCCATATAACTGTATCACATTTAATTGACACATTTCTGAGATCCCTTTAAAGTAATCTTAATGGTATGTTTTCTAAAACAACTGTAGCATTAAGCTAACTTTTGACCCTTTAAGCGACTATTATATCCTCCTTATCCATGAAAAACCATTGGTATTGTGTTTGGTATGCATTTCTGAGACTCCTTTCTCATTAGCACGACCAAAACGTTCCTTAAAAACCCACTGTCTATAACTTGGTCCATGTTTTTTTGCCCTGTAATTCATGATCTTACCACTAGAAGCAGTAGAAGGGCCTTTCATGCTCATTCCAAAATGGCTGCCTCCATGAACTCTAAAACACACTTTTGGAGGGAAAAAGTTGAGCTAATTTTCAAAACTTTATGATTAAAGAAAAATCTCAATTGTTATCGAGTAATAAAAATGACCCCTTGCTGTATTGAAAAAGTGCAAAATTTGTTGATAGTTAATTATTTATTATACAGTAAAGTCATGTTAAAATGTGTGGATCAAATTTGAGACAGTAAGTCAGTAAAGTGCTTTATTCCCCTAAAAACCTGTGTCAATATTTTGAATATTTTTGAGAGCAAAAACTCACAAATTCACCCAACGTATCATAATTGACACAACCTATTCTATAAAAAAAAAAGATATTGTAAATATTTTTGATTGTATTTCATCCATCCTAATTTAAAAAAAGTATTTGTCAATTATTTGATATAGTGGGCTGCACAGGGTAAATAGAATATTTAGTTGCCATAATATAAAAAAAATAATATTACAAAAATATAAAAACTGTTTTTTACTTTAGTGAGCTTTAAACTCTTATTAAAATAAATAAGAAAAGCTTCCAGTTTGCTCATATTACTTCAAAATCTTTATGGGTAAGAGGAAAAAAAGAACTTTTAACTTATTTACCAAACATTGCACTCTAGTATTCAGCTTAAAAACACTTGATGAATTACTACAGCTTAAGTCTTCAATTTTTTAAATAAATATTTATTCATTTGGTCTTTTTTAGGTCCTTTTAGAGCTTTTAGTTAGCTAATTTTGTATGTTTCTTTATCATTTGATTCATTATTGATTAAAAAAACTAATACTGTAATCAGTTTTGTTGGGTTAACAAAAATGTAAACACTTTCAGCATTAAATAAATACACTCACGGTTGCTGTTTAATGCTTTCTACCAAACAAATGCATACATTTAGACTTAGACCAAAAGCACCAAGTTAAATTAATTTAGTGAGGTGTTACATATGATTTAGTGATGAGTAAGTTACCTTGAAAAATAACAAAGTGTTTCAACTTTTCCATTACCTTTAGTTCTTTTGTCACTAAACTCATTTTTTTTAAATATATAAATGATTTACAAGCTGACCAGTAAGTAATGCTTAGCCAGCAGGTAGCATTTTTTCTTTCAAAAATATATTTTGCCTACTAAGAATTTCAATGAAGCAGCCAATGAAAAACCAACGTCCTTTTTCTTTTTTCCTCCTCATGACCTCAGCAAACTTCTTCCACTTTATTATCAAGTGTCATCCAAAAGTTGAATCTGTCGTCATCATTTGAGAAACACCACACGCAGGTAGCTTTGCTCTGTTTTCTGATAGCAGCTGCGACTGTTTGGTTGCGAGCGGCTGTTGCCTATCACGGCTGTCACCGAGCGAGAGGCAGGCTACACTTTGAATAGGTCACCACTCCATCATAGGAGAATTTATAGCACAAACACAAACTGCTAAAATGTCTTCTGACAGTGCAGAATGTGATGTAGGTCACAGAGGAATTGTTCCACCTGCATGTAACTTTTCTTGCTGTCTGGCAGCTGCAGAAGTTTTTTTTAATGGTGGAGTTAGATCAAATGAGTACGGCAGAGTATTAGGGCCAGCATGACAGAAGGAAAGTAAACAGACATGTGGAAATACAGTCAGAAAGTTATGAGAATAAAGTTACATAACTATAAGAAAAAATCTTCCAATTAAGAGAAAAAAAAGTTGAACAACTATTTTAAAAAAATTGAAATTTTATGAAAAAGGGATTGTAAAATTATGAGAAACAAGGCAAAATTTGTCAAGAATGGTCATACAATTCAGAGAAAGAATTGTACAATTCAAAGAAAAAAAGTAACATTTTATTAGAATAAAGTAATACAATTATAAGAAATAAGTTGTACAATTAAAAGAAATATTTTGCAATTTTAAGACATTAAAATTGTGCAATTATGAGAAAAAAAGTATGAAATTACAAAAAAATAGAAAAGTTACCTGAATAAAGTTGTACAATTATGCGAAAAAAGGCTAAATTTATTGAGAATAGTCATACAATTCAGGGAAAAAAATTGTACAGTTCTAAGAAAAAGGGTAAAATTTTATATGAATAAAATCATAAAATTATAAGAAATAAGTTGTAGAATTAAAATAAAGAAGTTGGAATTTTATAACAATAAAATTGTCCAATTGAGGAAAAAAGTAGTAAATTATGAAAAAAGATAGAAAAGTTACAAGAATAAAGTTGTAAAGTTAAAAAAAAAGTACAAATATGAAAAAAAAGTTGGCATTGATATAAAAAATTAGGTTTAAAATATTAGAAGAAAGTTTACATTTTACATGAATGAAATTGTAAAATTATGGGGAAGAAAAAGTCATAAACGTTTTTTAAAAAAATAACACTTTACGGGAATAAAGTTGTAAATTTATGCTTGAAAATGTAAATTTACAAGAAAAAAGTTACGCTTTTTGATCTACTTCACCCTTACTAACCCTTGTGTGTTGTATACCTGTTCGCTATGAACAGCACACCCGTAGAAAAAAAAAAGGTACATCAACAACTTCACTCTATGAAGTCACAGAGCGGTCTATGATCTTGATATTTTGTCACTTGATTCTCCCTTACGGTTTATCTATTTTTAACTTGTAGTCGTGACTACATCTTTGCTGACATAGAATCTAAATGGTTCGAGTTCAGACCAGGCTAGCAAACGTTAGCAAATTTGGCTCTGTGTTTACTCACACAGGGACAAAACAAGATCACAGGTTGCTGCCATGTTGAATTTTGACCTCTACTATAAAGAAAAAATAATCTCTGGGTCTGTTGTTTTTTCTTTTGGAAACAGCTAACTAAAACACTT